>NC_080674.1:92591861-92733729 GCF_030445035.2 Dasypus novemcinctus
CCACACCATAGCCCTCACTCTCCCACATTCCACCCAGTGGGCCATGGGAGAACATACAGTGTCCAGTAACTGTCCCTGCAGCACCACCCAGGACAACTCCAAGTCCCGAAAAAGCCCCCACATCTCATCTCTTCCTCCCATTCCCTACCCCCAGCAGCCACCATGGCCACTTCCTCCACACCAATGCCACATTATCTTCAATTACTAATCACAATAGTTCATTAATAGAATATCAGTAAGTCCACTCTAATCCATACTCTATTCCTCCATCCTGTGGACCTTGGAATGGTTGTGTCCCCTCCACATCTATATCAAGAGGGGGCTTAGATTCCATCCATTGAATTTTTAAAATTTTCTGTCTCCCAGCTGAGGCCTCTAGTCCAGGAAGGGAAAAAAAAAAAAAAAAAAGGTTGGTTTTCTTTTGTTCTCCTTTCTTTATCTATTTCTCTTTCTCTCTCTCATTCTCTTTCTTTTTCCATCTTGGGGTTTCTACCTCCACTAGCCAGATAAACACAGTTCCTCACCCCTCTATGGTTGAAGTCATGAGAGGAAAGGAAGATCAGATCATGCCATACACTCTAGAACTGGCAGATATTAAAAGTTGGCTCTTCAAGTGCCCACACAGTGAGCCAAGTGCCCGCATTAGTGCCCACGTGTCAAGCCAGTGCCTGCATGGCGAGCCTAGTACCCACACAGCAAGCCGAGTGCTCATGCAGCAAGCCAGTACCTGTAGCACAAGTGAGTCATGCAGCAAGATGATGATGCAACAAAAGAGAGACAAAGGGGAGAGTCAAGGTGAAGCGCAGCAGTAACCAGGAACTGAGGTGGCGCAAGTGACAGGGAACCTCTCTCTACATCAGAGGTCCACAGGATCGAATCCAGGTGAATACTAGAGGAGAAAGATGAAAAGACAAAAAAAAAGAGAAATAGATACGGAAGATCACAAAGCAAACAGACACAGACAGCAAAAACAGCAGGGCGGGGGTGGGGGTGGGGAGGGGAAGGGGAAGAAAAAAGATTTGGCTCTTTCTCTTTTGGGCACTTTCACAGGTTCTCCAGAATCTCTCCACCCAAGCCCATTGCAACACTCCTTAACTCCATCAGGGCCTCTCCTTTAGCTGGATGCTGCCAATCACCCTTCAGATGCAGATCCCTAACAATACACTTCCAAGCCTCCAACTACAGGGAGGTCCCCTTGGGCAAGATCCCTCTTGAAATGATCCCAGCAAACATTCCTACTGAAAGTTCCACTCCTGTTCCACAGAATTTAAGATCCTTTGGCCATGATGAAGGATAGAGTAGTTACTGTATCAAAATCCCTCAAGGAAGCTTCTATTTAGCTAGAAAAGGGTTCTTGCCATTTTCTCAGATGTGTGAGGCCTAGTCTACTGTGCCCCTAACTGTCAGGTAACACTGATATAGCACTCCCTCTTAGGGGAGAAGCAGGAAAGGAAGGAATCTAACTCAAGATTTCTCCAAAGAAATTATACTCACCAAATCCTCCCTAATTTTCAACCTTCCATCTTTTTATATGCCCAAAGTAAACAAAAGTCTTATGAGTTATAGAGCCAATTCTATCTCATTTCCATTGACAATACATGTCATCATCTGGTACCTCTCTCTGACTTACATTATCATATCTTGGTACCTGAGTCAAAATTTCCAATTCAACTTCTTGCTACACAGTTACAATAAGAGCCAAGTCAGGATGCACTCAATAAATATTTGCTGAATGAATATGGTATTATTGCATTTATTTAGCACTTCCCTCAACTGATTAAAACAAATGGAGAAAGGAATCAGATTCTTTTTCAATCCCAACTAAGCTATCCAGGATACACATAGTAGGCATGCAAACTGTGATTTGTTTAATTAGGCAAAACTACTATTGCTCAATCAAAGCTCAAATAGCATATAATGAATTAGTTGGTATGCTATAATCATGTGTTATTGAAATTGGTAATAATTTACTTATTATCGGCAATGGGTTTCTGAAAAATATTTCTCTTTCCATTAAGGAGTTCGTTTTCAGCATTTGCTTGTCAGTAAAATCCTCACATCACTAGTGTAACTTCTCAATAATTTGGCAGGATTGAATATTCATGCCTAGCTCAAATCACTGTTATTCTGGCCTGTTGCTTTTTTCCCCCAGATAGTTAACCCATCATTTGTATGGAAAATGCATTACAGTTTGTCATTTATAAACTCTCTTTCAATCTGTTCTATTATACGATCTGTAAATTTGGTAAGGAATTGTATTGGATTGCTACGGAGCACGGGGACACAAAAAATAGACACGTTAATAATAATGTTTGTTCCACCCATCAAGACACTTACTATTCGCCTACTTTTGCTGAATGTTCCTAGTTACATAACAGGATTTTTTTTTCTACTTAAGTGTTTTCCTAAAAATGTACAATCATACTAATAAACCTTTATAAAGACCACTGCAAATTAGCCAATGTGAAGACTGTGTGAATGTAGACAGGATGAACTGCTATGATGTCATATCACAAAAAAGTGTACTGCTCTTTCTACCAGATAAATGGAATTGCATTTTAACTTTTATTAGGTTACTTGGCAATAGACCAATAAACATACGCTAGCATCTTTTGTAAAAGTAATGAAGTCTTTGTAATGTGAGGTTTCATGACAGTTCTCTGTCACTAAGAAGCTTTAATGAGAGTAGGGAGAGGCTGCTGAGGTTGGTTTGAGAATTATTCGATCTGCAAATTAGTGAAATGGATGAGCCAAGTTCTATTATGTCAAAATATTTTCTAAAATAATTCTTATCCTAAACAGTTTGCAGTTATTCTGGCCAAAGGCACAAGAAGCCACCAGTAATTCATACAGATAACCCAGGGTTGGCATGTTCCTTTAACAGACAACTTATGAAAACAAGCCCAAATTATTGCTGATGTTTAATACTAATTAGTCTCTCTCTTCCCCTGTGGCTTCCCCAAGTAATTTTTGATAGTAAATCAACTATTAACTGACTAAATGTGGCCTAAAACAATATGTGGGCCATGAGGGAGCAATTCAAATAAAGGGAGAATTGGATAACCGAGTCTCATAAGCATCCTATAGCATATGCTCTATGCTTACCTTCTAGGAGCTTATCTTCTGAGGCCTGACCTTTATCATCAACACTAGATATGTTTTGGCATAAAATACCTCCTAGATGAATATTAATTTCATATTCACACTGTAACCCCCTTACTCTGCCCTTGTAGAAAGGTAAGATTGTATAAACCATTACCAAAAAATAATCTTGCTGCTAACAAATGAATAACACACATAAAATCCCTAAGCATATTCTGGCCCAAGTCATCTGCTGCAATCCATACAAGACCCACTTTAGAAGCTTCTACACCACACTCAGCTCACTCTACCCCTTCCTAAACTGGTACAGCAGGCTTGTATACACTCTCTAATTCTTATTTCCTTAGGCATGGCCCTGGGAGGATGAGCCTCCCTGTCACCAAGGGATTAATACCAAGCTCCAACTAGCAATGCCGCTGAAAAAAGACCTTGACCAAAAGAGGGAAATGGTAAATACAAATGAGTTTTTATGGCTAAGATTTCAAAGTGAGTTAGGAGGTCATTCCAGAGGTTACACTTATGCATGTCTCAGCAGGATCTCATTGACTGCCACAGTAAAGAGTGCCTCAAATAGTGGGGCTCCTGAGGGCTCTAGAAACATCTAGACACTATAAATAGGGCAGACAAGCTCAGGAATTCAGTACCCCATTAATGGGTCTTACTTTGGGATTTAGCTCCCCAGTGTAACAGAGTGTAAGAAAGAAATCTCCTTCTGCAAGAAAATAAGGCACACTCAATTGTGGAGAAGAAAAGAATTTATTCTCAATCTTGCAAGAAGGGGCACACAACCAGAAAATGTGACTGGCGCCCCAAACAAAGAAAAATGGCACAATTTATACCCCTAAGCCTAGCACGCAAGCCTTTCCTCTGTTTTGCCATAGATTGGATACTTCAGAGGTTACAGCCTATCTGAGAAGTCTAACTTTCCCATGCATGTTTCCCAGTTTTTTAACTGCTTCCCCCATCACATTCCAACCGTTTTAGCTTTTACCTGCTCCTTTTGCCAAATAAGATACGGAGTTTACTGCTGAATTGGTATTGACTTAGCTCTTTCTTGTACATCCTTTTTACTGGCTTTAGGACTGACTTAAGCTGGTTTCCTTTGTTCCTGCTTAACTCAGGAGTGGGAGACTGAGGCAGTAGGCTGCCAGGTTACATTAATTAATATTTTTTCCTTTATGTGAAAACTAAACTAATCTCCATTTCTTACAATTGCCCCTCTTTCTTTTAAACTCTTTTCAGTTTTCACATTTCCGTTCTTCAGATTTTCTAAGAGCTATCTCACATTCTTCATCACAGGGATCTCCTTCTCTAAGAGGGTACAGATCGTTTTGTCTACACTCTGTGGGCATTTGTTTGGTTAGGGAGGTTTCAATGAGTCTTTGAACTAGCTCTCGGATATATGGAATGATTCAACATCCCACTGTGGTAAGCACCGTAGATGAGATAATGAGGTTAGTTAAGACGGATAGTGCATCCCCTTCCATTTTCCAAACCAATTTTCAAGCCATTCTGTGAGTGAATTGCTAGTACAGAATTCTCTGTTAATTCTTCAGATAGAGCTATTAGGCCTTGTGAAGCTTAGAGATAGTTCCATCATCAGCAGTGTTATTGGGGATGAATGTACAGCAACTACCTCCAATCTTAACCCAGACTCCCCCTTTCTCATCTAGTATCATATCTAAGGCCATTCTATTTTCCCATGCCATTCTGCTAGTAGCATCTAATTGTCCTGCAATTCCCTCAACTGCATCTCTGGTGTAATTAACAAATCTCTGTTGATTATAATAAATGTAATTAATCTAATCTACATTTTTATTAATGGTGACCCACCAGAACAAGAATGACTCAAACCCAGCTGCTACCTGATTTTTAACCTTAAATTCATCTGGGAGTCCTCAGGGAACTCCTATAATGTCTAGATAGATCCGCTCATCAAAAGAACTAAGTAGACTTCTCTTCTTTCTCCCTCCCTGGGATTCATTTTCACTTCTTTTTCAAATGCCAAGGTGAATGGGATAGTCAATTAGACCAGAGCACAGGTTCCACCCCATCTCTCAGGCAGTGTTGGTCAGAGAACACCTTTTCCACAGGTACCACCACAGGTCTGCTTGAGGTATGATCAAACTGGAGAAATTGTCAGTACTATTGCTGCTCACATTCCACACTCGTGTTCACGAGGTCGTGGTTTTAAGGGCCTACAATCCTTCCCCCTGTCTAGAGAGACAAACAGAGTGATTCCCTGGGCCTAGACAGGAGGCGGGTATGGCCTTAATGTTTCCATTTTTGACTAGTGGGAAAAGAGAGGACAATGTACTACAATTTTCACCAGGAGTAACATTCTGGGAGAGGAGTATCATGTACTTAAACTCCCTTTCATGCTTTTCCATACTTAGCAGAAAGGGTACAATATGAGCTATGGATTGCCTGTTGTACAAGCATAACAGCTGCTTTTGTTCAGACTCTGGACTATACATTTGATCCATTCTACCTAGGCATTTGTGTCCCCATATCCTGTCTCTATTTCTATAGTTTGCTTTAAATATTCTGCCTTAAGTTTTCTGACTGCTTTGGGATCATTTTGAATTGGAGAACTGCCTTTTGGTTGGTTTTCCTGTGGTATTTCTGAAGGATTAGCTAGAGAGGGCATTGTCAATGTCAAATCTACAGGCAGCAGAAGGACTCAGATACAGAACCTCCCCAGAGAATCTTTACCTGTAACATCTGCTCCCATTCCATATACTCTATCAACTACTTGGTCCCTGGCGCTGCTCCCAGTTTCTAATTTGTCTGCTGGATTGCCCTGAAGACTTTTGCAGTCTGGCAGGGTATTACCTTTATAAAAAGTTATCTTACCCTTTAATGACCTTGAACTTGGTGAGACCCATCGCATATTTGCAGTCCATCCCTTGTACTGGGTAGTCCACCATACATCATCCCAGGAGGGGCAAGGGAGGAGGCTTGATAGTAGCCATTCTCCACTGGCTCTGGGCATAGATATTTATTTTCCCCACGCAACCATCACTGGTGCTCTAAATTCCCACAGTCTATTACTTGGCAGGCGTCAAACTGCACAGTCTGGGACTCCAGACCTTCAGTTACATTTATAACTAATTTGATGGAGCTAGCTGCTTCTTGGGTTCAAAACATCATGGCTAGTAAGATTATTTTCAGGTGAAAATAACTTAAGGTTTGAATTTCTACTTTGGTATTTTGATAGGACTATAGCCATTGTTGACTAGGACAATACACAACTCAAACCCCTTCCTCCCCCCCCCAAATTGTTGTCTTTTCAGTGTGATCTTTAAGGGATTTGGGGCTGAAATCATTTTCCAAGACTCAGGCAAATTTCTTGGGTACTTATCGTCCAGTTCAGGTACTGGTCCTTTTACTGAGTGTAGTGAGTGGAGCCTTTTTTTGCCCTTTGGACTGCCATTTCAGTTGTTAGCAAGACTTGATAAGGTCCTTCCCAGGTGGGTTGGAGTTTGGACTCTTTTCATGACTTGATTAGGACCCAGCTGCCGGGTCAGTGTGGGTAGATTGCAAATTTAACAGGCTGAGTCTGAGCCAGCAAACTCCAATGTCTGAGGGATGACAAAGTAGAAGACAAGGCCAGTATATAATTTTGACAAAAGAGACCCTTCAACTCAGAGGAAGGGAGTTCTCCAGGCTTGCCAGGAAAGGGCAGACCAAAAAGCATTTCATAAGGAGAAATTCCCAGTTCCCTCCTAGGGACAGTCTGGATTCTTAACAGAGCTATAGATAAACATTTAAGCCATGATAATTTGGTTTCTAAAACCAACTTAGATTTTTTTTAAGGTTTGGTTCATTTTTTCCACTTTCCCTGAGGATGGCGGGTGCCAGCATGTATGGAAGTTCCATGTGACACCTAGACCTTGCATAATATTTTGCAACACTCTGGATGTAAAATGACTACTATTGTCCGAATCAATATTTTCTACTAATGCATATCAGGGAATGATTTGTTCAAGGAAAATTTTTGAAGTCCCTGATGTTGTAGCTGAAGCTAGAGAGTGTGCTTCACCCACCCTGTCAGATGATCCACAATTACCAGAACATACTTTAGTTGACATAGAGGGGGCATTTCAGTATATTCAATCTGAATGTTCTGGAATGATCTGAGGCAGGTTCCCTCCCTACTGGTATTTGTGTTCTTAAAACTTTTTAATTAACTCTCCGACAGATTATGCACTTGTTTGTTTGGCTATAGTATAAATGCCTACACACCCAAAATGTTTGAGGACCAGGTCACACATGGCCTGTACTCCCCAGTGACTCCCTTGGTGCAAAACCGCTAGTACTTCCCTCATTATTTGTTTTTTCAATATCTGCCAGCTGTCTGGGAGAAGCCACTTCCCTTGGCTACCTAAAGTTGCCCCCAATTGTTCTAGTTCTTTTACTTCCTTTTCAGAGAATATAGGGATTCCAATTTCTTTGGAGATGAAGGGTATTAGGGCCATCAGTTCCAGAGGAGAAAAGAGGGAAGCCTCTTTGGACTTTTCATCAGCCATTCTGTTGCCTTTTGCTTTAAAAGTGTGACACTTCTGATGCCCATTTATATGTACCACAGATATTTCCCTTGGTAAGAGCAGGCTGGCTAACACTGGTTTTACCAGTTCCACATGGCCTAATTCCTTCCCTCTGCTATTGATCAATCCCCTTTCTTCCCAAATTTTTCCAAAGATGTGGACAACCATGCCAAAGGTATATTTAGAATCTATTTAGACTGTACCATCTTTTTCTTCTAACAATTTAAGGGCTTGATTTAACACATACAGCTTACAAGTTTGAGCTGACCAATCATTGGGCAGTTAGCCAGCTTCTTTCACCTCACAAATTAGCCCATCAACAATAGCATAGCCATTGTGCCTTTTTCCTTCCAGGACCCTAGAAGACCCATCTATGAATAATTTTTCCCCCGAATATAAGGTAAGTTTCCCTAGGTCGAGCCGGACTTGAGTTTGGTATTCAATTAAGTCTGAACAATCATGTTCAGGAGTTTCTACCTGGTTGGACTCTTTCCAAAGAAAAGAAGCTAGGTTCAGACTATGATCAATTGTCAGTATTAAATCATCTTTTTCCATTAGAATCACCTCATATTTTGGAATTTGGAATCCGTTAACCACCTTCCTGCTTTTTGAGACAAAATAGTCCTGACCTGATGAGGGGTGCTAACAACTAGGGCCCCTCCAAAGGTCAGTTTCCTGCTTTCTTCTACTATGAGAGCAGTTGCTGCCACGGCCTGAACACACCCTGGCCATCCCCTGGAGACAAGGTCCAGGATTTTGGAAAGGAAGGCCACGGGCTTCCTTTGGCCTCCCCAGATCTGGATAAGACTCCCAAGGCTGTCCTCTTATCTACTGTAATAAACAGGTGGAAAGGTTTTTCAAGGGAGGGGAGGGCTAGAAGAGGAGCTTGCACCAATGCCTGCTTGAGCCCCTCTAAGGCCTTTATTTCCTCCTCCTTCCATTCTAATTTGTCAGGCTCCTCCTCCAGCAGTTTTTGGTATAACCCTTTGGTTTGGGATGCATAAGAATCTATCCATAATCTACAATATCCCACCAATCCCAAAAATCTTCTTAGTTTTCTTTTTGTTGGGGAAGAGGTAATTCAGTAATGGTCTGAATTCTTTCTGGCTTATCTTTCTCCTTCCCTCACTAATGAGATGACCCAGGTATTTGGCTTCTTTTTCTACAAATTGTAGCTAGTTTTTAACACTCTTAGCTCTTCATCTCCCAGGAAATTCAATGAGCTCTTTGTAGTTTGGGCCACAATCTGCCTTTCTTTACCTGATATTAGCATATCATTTACATATTATAAAAAGGAAATTTCAGATGGGACTGTAAATTTCCCAATACTTTTTTCAATTCCTGCCCAAAGAGTTTGGGGGATTCTGTGAAGCCTTGGGGTAAAACTGTCCACCTATCATGCTGTTTTCTTCCAGTAGAGGGATTCTCCCACTCAAAAGCAAACAAGTCTCTATCCTCTGGATTAAGGGGACAGGCCCAAAAGGCATCCTTTAGATTTTTACACTAAACCATATATGATGGCAGGGGATCTTACTAAGGGTAGTGTATGGATCTGGGACTACTGGGTGTCAAATCTGAAAGATTTGATTAATTGCCCTTAGATCCTGTACCATCCTCCAACTACCATCTGATTTTTAAATGGGCAAAATAGGAGAATTGAAGGGGGACATACAGGGCTCCAAGAGTTTATCCCAAAAGAGGCCATCGAGGTTGGTTTAAAGTCCCTGCCTCCCCTTAAGGGGAATGGGATATTGTCTTTGACAAATAACTTCCCCTTCATTTTTCAGTTTGATTTTAATAGGGGGTACCTGCAAACCCCCTCTATTCCCTTCTTTCTCCCACACTTCTTCTCTGGTATCTTTTTTATTTTCCTCAGTGAGCACCATTAAGACTACTTCTGTCTGCCCATCCCTTACTTCCAAATCCAGACCCATGAATATTATCCAACAAATTACTCCCAGCTTCTGGGATGTAAGCAAAGGGCCTACAATTTGATTGTCCTCCCAAAAAATATTAGTGGGAGAAAGAATGGGGACCTCAAATCCTTCTCTTTTTACCTGAGACTGTAAGGGAACTGCCAAAGAGTTTGGTCCCTTTGGGGAGATAAGACACAGAGGATCAGGTTGCTCCCGGTGTCTACCAAAAATGTAATTTCTTCTTGATATGGGCCCACCCTTAGGTTTACTAAAGGTTCCCAGTGGGCTTTAGAAATGAGGAGACTCAGGTCCCCCTAATCCTCAAAGTTCATGAAGAGGACTCTCTGTCTTTAAACTCAGGCATTCCCTTTTGAAATGACCAGGCCTGCCACAGTGATAGCACCCTGCAGAGCCTTGCATTCTCCTTGCCCCCTTACAAGCCCCTTTTGTATCTTTATCTCTCCTCTGCCTGTTCCCTCCCTGACTCTTCTCCAGTCTTTTCTTAACCATTTGGTCAACTGTGCTTATCAAAACCTTTGCTTTCTGTTTCTGCTTTTCCTCCTCTCTCCTCGCAAACACTTTCTGGGACTCTCTCAATAGCACTTCCAATGACTTATCTACCCATCCATCTATTTTCTGAATCTTCTTCTGAATATCAGGACAAGACTGCTTCACATAGCTGACTTTTAACATTCCTTGAGCCACAGAATCATCAGGGTCCATCGCTGAATATTTCTTCACTTGGTCCAGCAATCATTTCAGATAAGCAGAGGGAGTTTCATCCTTCTTCTGGGCTACTTCACAGGCCTTATTCAAGGTTTGGGATTTGGGTACAGCCAATTTGATCCTCTGTATAATGAGGTTTCTAAGATCTTTTATCTGTGCTCTGTCCCCCACATCACTATTATCCCATTTAGAGTCTGTGTTTGGGAACTTCTCTTCTGCTGCTATTACCCCCTGCCGAGGTGGATGATGCCTTTCCCACTCCTTCATAGCTGCCCTCCACACCATTCCTCTTTTTTCTCCCATAAAGAAGATATTCAGTATGGACATAAGTTCAGGCCAGATATATAAACTAGGACCTAGGAATTGATCTACTTGTTCAGTCAGCCCTGCTGGATCTTCCATTAGTGATTTCATCTCCTCTTTGAAGTTCCTTACTTCAGTACTTGTCAGTGGGGCATTTATTATATAGCCAATCTCCCCTGGCCCCACTGGTACTTCTCTCAGTGGATACAAAGGCTCAGTGGAGCTTTTCTCCTTCACTCACTTCTCCTCAGGTGCTCTGAGGAATGGAAAATTTTGTATATCTTTCTTATACTATTCCAATTTTTTCCTCAGCTGTTGGTGGGTTGTAACCGGTGGAGCTGTTGGCCCCGCTTGATTTTGCAGTTCCCCATGGTTTACAATGGGTTCTATTGCGCCCTCCAAGTCCAATGGCCCTTCTCCCCTGGGAGGGGAGGGGGAGCATAAGGAGGAGGAAGATTCACCAGGGGGTCCCAGACTTTAGTGTTTGCAGCTTTAGATTCTGCAGCCTTAGTTTCTGGGTCTAGATTTTTAACTTTCATAGAAAAGTGGCCCCCTTTCCCTTTAACCAGTGTACAGCACAGTCAGACTCTTCTTTGGAGAAGGGTGTTTTCCCATTAATATACAGCACAAAGTCAGCACAAAGCCAGTCCTCATCTGCCCCGTATTTTGACCAGAATATGTCAGGTGCTAAAACACTTTTCTTGGTACAGATACAACAGCAGTATTTAATCATTTTCTTTGTCTTTTCCCCTGGTCCAATCCCTATTGGTCCAATGCCTTAACATCCTCCCTAATGGACTATCTGGAGGAATATATCCAGGGGATCATACAGAAACCCCTTTTGCCTTTTTCCCAATTGACTGACTGCCTCTATTTCCCATTCTGAATCTTGTCTGGACCTCTTTCTCTTGAATTTTTCGCTTCATCCCACTCCAGCTCTTTCTCTCGTGAGAGAAGGGAAACATGAATTAGGACTCTGCACTCACTTTGTGCAGTATGTTATGCATTTTATGCACACACAATTAACCTCAGACTTATTAGAATTTCCAGCCACCAAGGTAATACTTAATAGCCCTTGTTCTTACCTTGGTCCATGGATGGAATCACTTGGTCAACAAGAGGCAGATTTTCGCTTCCCTTTTCCTCGTCCACAATCAGCAGATCTAAGCATCTGTTCTCAGGACTTATGGCTGCCAGAGGTGAGACTCCCTTGGTGGAGTCCAAGACTGCTTAAACAGTAGGGTGCTCCTCTCTGTCATCCACACTGGGGGTCTGCTCTCTGAAGCTTCAGAATCCTGGATGAGCCCCCAGTTGTTGTAAGAAAGAAATCTCCTTCTGGAAGAAAATAAGGCACACTCAATTGTGGAGAAGAAAAGAATTTATTCTCAATCTTACAAGAAGGGGCACACAACCAGAAAACATGACTGGCACCCCAAACAAAGAAAAATGGCACAATTTATACCCCTAAATCTAGCACGCAAGCCCTTCCTCTGTTTTGCCATAGATTGGATACTTCATAGGTTACAGCCTATCTGAGAAGTCTAACTTTCCCATGCATGTTTCCCAGTTTTTATTAACTGCTTCCCCCATCACATTCCAACCGTTTTAGCTTTTACCTGCTCCTTTTGCCAAATAAGGTATCGAGTTTAGTGCTGAATTTGTATTGACTTAGCTCTTTCTTGTGCATCCTTTTTACTGGCTATAGGGCTGGCTTAAGCTGGTTTCCTTTGTTCCTGCTTAACTCACAAATGGAAGACTGAGGCAATAGGTTGCCAGGTTACATTACTTAATATTTTCTTCCTTTATGTGAAAACTAAATTAATCTCTTTTTCTTATACAGAGTAAGATTCATTTATAGTTTTCCTACACATGGCTCTTCTGCCCCTTTTATTTGAACCTACAATTAGCACTATGCTTGTTAAATATATCTTCCAAAGACTTATATCTTTGGTCTGTTCATGTGCCAATTGAGCCCTGAGCCTCAGCAGAGTTGCAACACCTACTCTCCAGTTCATTGGGCTCACCCAGGACAACTAATGAAGAGATGATGGTGCACAATGCCATTCCCAAGGAACAGAGAGTGTCTGCAACTGCAAGCAAGAGAGTTCCATCCATCCGTTCCGTGGGATCTAAGCCCCCTCTCAGTTAGAAACAGAATGGGAATCACTATCCCAAATCCACATGATTGGGAAATGAACAATAGACTAAAGTAGACTTATTAATATTCTATTATAGACTTATTATTATTCTAGCTATGGAAGAACTTTTATCATTGATATAAAAACAGTGGCCACCAGGGGTTCTGAGGGGAGGGAGAGAGAATAGGTGTAACATGAAGACATTTGGGAGACATTGGAATGATACTGCACGATACTACAATGATGGATACAGGTCATTACATATTTTGTCATAACCTATAACATTGTGTGGGGCAGAGTATAAACTATAATGTAAACTATAGTCCATGGTTAGTAGCAATGCTTCAATATGTGTTCATCAATTGTAATAAATGTACCACACTAATGAAAGATGTTGATGTGCGAAAGTATAGGAAGGGAAGGGTTGAGGTATATGGGAATCCCCTATATTTTTTATGTCACATTTATGTAATCTAAAGCTTCTTTAAAAAAAAAAAAAAAAAGAGGAATTCCTTCTCCATGGTTGCCCATTTACAAGCACCCTTCAAATGTTTTTCTGGGTGTAGGTCAGACACTTAAGAAGGCAATCATCATGGAAGGGTTTTATTCACAATGTACAGTACACAAACTGGAAGGGCACTGAATAAAGGGCTGAAATAGCATGGTTCCTGGATATGGAGTGCAACTAAATGAGGAAACACAAAAAGAGACAAAACAAGCAGGGAATGACTGTGGCTCAAGAGATTGGGCACTTCTCTCCCACTTGGGATGTCCTCCGTTTGGTTCCCAGTGTCTCCTGAAAAAGAAGACAAGCAGACATAGAGGGCACACAACAAACAGACACAGAGAACAGACAGAGCACAAATGGGGGGTGGGGGGGATAATTTTTTTTAAAAAAAGAGTTAATAAAGTAGTTAACAAGAACAAAAGGTTTAACAACCTGACTGGATCTGGCCAATGTACAAAGCAGCACTTAGAAAAAAGACCAAAAGTAAACTTCAAATTACAATGAAGGCAGTCTCAGGGAATTTAACAATCTTAACTGTAAAGTGATGGGTTAACAATCCACACTTTCAGGAAAAAAACTTAAGAGGCCAAAATAACAGTGATTTGAGCTAGGCATGAATATTCAATCCTGCCTATGATGAGAAGTTACATTAATGATGTGAGGATTTAACTGACAAGCAAATGCTGAAAATGAAATCCTTAATGGAAAGAGAAATATTTTTCAGAAACCCATTGCCGATAATAAGTAAATTATTACCAACTTTAATAAAATATGATGATGAACACGCAAACCTTTAATGTCTAACATTAGGCATTACTGAACAATAGAGGTTTCAGGAAGATGAGCACCTTTTCATGTTGCTTCTTTTATTTTTAAAGTATCCACCTCTCTTTGAGATTTCTTTCAGATACTAATAAAAGAAAAGCTGTTAGAAGGTTTTAAAAGTATTCTTTGCTTTTTTAAAGGAATAAGGAAAAGTAGAGGCTTCCCTTTCTTTTCCACTAATAAATACGATTTTTTAAAGTAGTATGTGATTATGTTTCCTTGGACATGTCAATAAATACATACTTATAATTTATGGGTTAATTAAATTTACCAACAAATAATATTTAGCCCTCTGTAAAATCAAGAAAAAAATCTTAAAATAGAATTATTATTTTATCATATTTTAAAATACAGAAGTATCCAATTGTATTCAGTAAGTTTTATTTTTTTGTTCTCAGAAGCAAAGAAGGAAAACCCAAACCATTTAAGAGCCTCTTGTTAACAGGGTTACTTCACAGAAAATTTATTTGGAATCTATAGGGAATGGTCCATCTGGAGGAAATGCCCAAGAAGAGGGCTATTTCTCACTTAACTAGCTGTGTGAGTTTGGTGAGATAGTAATTCCTTTTTCATTCCTGCCTTAGTGTTGGCCTCATCTCCTGAGATAGAAAAACATTTAACCCACCAGGATGAAAATCCAAGGATCCTTTCTGAAGCAAAATAGAAAAGGAGTTCT
Source organism: Dasypus novemcinctus (assembly GCF_030445035.2). Taxonomy (NCBI): domain Eukaryota; kingdom Metazoa; phylum Chordata; class Mammalia; order Cingulata; family Dasypodidae; genus Dasypus; species Dasypus novemcinctus. The sequence continues at coordinate 92,606,606 of NC_080674.1, forward strand.
GCTCCTGAAGCAAAATGCTAATTTCCAATGTGTCCAGGGACAATGGAAGATAAAAGAAAAAGAGTTGGCCCAAGGAGGTAGGAATTCCCAAGAACTGTTTAACTGCATCAACTTTTGAAGCCCCCCAAATATCCACTCGGAATGGAATTATTGCCCCCACCCCAACACAGTGATCTAACTTGACAGTCATCTCCATAAAAGCCAAGATAATTCACCATTAAACACTTGGCACTATCCCCCTAATGCTTCTCACAGAAAATTATCTGGAAAGAGGAGACAAAAATCACTTGGAAAATGCTTCCTTATGTTCTCTTGATCCTATACTGAATTAACACAATTCTAATAGCCCTGTCAAACTCTTAGATGGGAGTGATATCAAAAAATAGATTGTTTCTGTACTGAATATGAATGCTTTTCCGGGTTCACAACCCAAAGCCAGTGTTTCCCAATGTGCAGAACTTTGGTCTTTTAAGATGCTTTGTCAAGTAAGTTTGGGCAGGGTTGTATACAGCACCTAGCATAAGAAAAGTGCTAAGGATTCACTGAGTTTAAAAAGCCTGTATTCAAGTGTTCCTCTGGATACAGATTGGGAAACGCTGCCCTAAGCAATCAAAAATGACTTGAAGCTCCCTCTAAGAAAGATTAGAACCGGTGTTGTCCTACTAAATATCTGTTGTTCAGTGTTTCCTCTATCCTTCCAGTGTATTTTTTTTTTAATCCATTTGGCTTTTTAAAAGAAACAGTAATCTTTCTACCAAAAATTAAGTAGAATCACCAAACTTTAGTATCCTGGTTCTTTTACAGAGGCAAACACTGAATTTAAATGATAAATACTCATGAAAGAGGAAATGTGACCAAAATCACACAGGACATGATAAAACCAAGACTAGCGTATATCCATCCTGCTTGCAACTCTTTATATTAACTCAACTCACTTGTCTAAGAGAGAAGCCCACTGTTTATTGTCATCATTCTCCTTGCTTGCCTCCCACTCATACCTGTCAATATTCTGCACACTCAGAACTCCTGACTTCTCAATCCACTCCCTTTACCCACCTTTTCTTGGATCTCACTTTGATGGAGTATTGCTCTGACTGTGGATGTTTCTTTGCCTTTAACTTCAGCCCCTCACTGCCCTATTCTTGGATACAAATGCTGTCTGAATTCCGGATTTACAGTCAGTTCCCCCAATTCATCAGAAGGAATTAGACAGAGTTCAGATCTTCAAACTACTAGCCTACAAGTCACTATTTGCATTAGATTTGCAGTCTCACTTTCTTAAGCAAATGCTCTTATTTAACTTATTGAAAAGGATTAACAAGATGGCCAGGTCCCATTTAGTGAGAAAGGTAAGTGGGCAAGGTTAACATAGCAAAAACATTTTATTTCCCTATATTTGGTCTCTTAAATAACCAAATACAATACTAAGCTTTTGTTTTAGATTTTCTTTAAAAACAATATAATCTGTCACCAATTTAATGTAACCTGAGCTTTTATACTGACCAGGCTGGTCACATAGAGTTACCGATACAAATAAGCAACAAACTTCCTATTACAATAGAAATCAATTTTCCAGGTAGGCATAAAATAGAATTAGGAGAAAACTCATGCGCATTAGAAACTGTAAGATATGAATATATCCAGCCCCAGCTCCTGGGAAAAGGACGTTTTAAAGAGAGCTCTTTATTGTGGGGATGGATATATTTGATTCTACAGAAAATCAGAAAACATGACATTGTAACTCAAGTATTAAAAACGAGAAGTATTAAATTGTTTACCTATAGCATATCTGGCCAACTTACTATATTTATCTTCCCATTTCACTATGGAGCTATGCAAATGAATATTGGGGATCTGAAACTTGGGAAAAAAAGTGATAATGTGCTATGGTCTATTAGTAAATACTCTCTTATGACAAGGAGGTCCTCTCATGTATTACAACTTCTGACATACCTGAAAAAGATGAAATGAATGAGTAACTTTTTCTTATTTATGAAAAGCAAGAACTCCTGTTTTGAAAATGATTGTTAAATAGTGAGTTCTAGAGGAAGCATTAGAGAAAAATGATGAAGATTTTGCATTTCATGCCAGTAGAGACAGTATTGTGCTTATTCTGGTGATGACTGTGGGGAAGAGGATGCAAGGAACAGCAGAACACAAGGAAACTAAACTGTGAGGGAGATAGGTAATTTTGAACAATCTTACAGCAGAAGCCCAAATCAGCCAGTTACAAAATTCTCTCCCTCTGTCTCTCTCTCTCTCTCTTTCTCTCTCTCTCTCCCTCATACACACACACACACACACACACACACACACACATATACACAGGCTTACAATCTGCCTTTGGTCTTCTTTTTTCTTCTTCTTTCTAACAAACTAAGATTTTTGGGTAACATGAGTATTTTTTTTTATTTTACTCTCACGACTTTTTATGTATACAATACTTCCTGCCAAATAGTTGAGCCATTAGAATTATAGATCTAGCCTGTAACACTGTGTGTTGTCCTTTGGTTGACCGTCTGTTCCAATGAAAGGCACTGTTGTCAAGACATGCCCCTTTGCCCTTGTGGTTACCATTTTACTCCAAAGGATTTCTAAGGGTGAAGCTATTATATTGCTTCAGCTACTGTATTCACCCCATTGAGTCATATCTTGGCTAAGAGCCTAATAGAAGGCCAAGTCAATACTGAATTCAGATGAATTTGTTCTTCAGTATTTTTAAAGACACTTTTATACCAAAGACCTACTGCCAATTAACAGCAATGTAACTGACAATTATAATATAAAAATTTTATTTTGATATTTGACTTGTCATTTGATTTAAGGAAGGCATTAAAACAAAAAAAACATTATTGTCTAAAATGAACTTTTCATTCTGTCATTGATTTTAATCTAAATTCATATATACATATTCTGCTGGCAAAAATCTGATAACTGTGGGTAGTATTGTTTTTAAGTGAGAATGTGGTTACTTGAATGAAAGCAAATATTTAAAGAAGAATATCATTCTAATAAAAGATTAACCAAACCTTCAAAATTACAATTATATAGCAAATAAAACTACTATAGAGCAAAAATAAATAATAAAACTATACTATACTATAAGAAACTCTGAAGTGGTTCTCGTCATACTTCATATGATGCTGCTTCTGTAGAGAAAGCAAATTCTAAATCTAAAGTATTCTACTTTCCACAAACCTAAAAACAGTTCAACACTTGAGGCAATTGTTTTCATTTTATTGCACTTTAAACGTAAATGGAAGAAATTGATCTCTAAGCACTTGCATTTAAAAATCCTTGGCGTAACCCTGCTGCTAACTTCCTATGTTACCTTGGACAAGTCAGTTTAAATTTCTGGGTCTCAGTTCCCTCATTTATAAAATGAGGCAACCAACTTTAACAAGCAATAAGAAAGATAGAATAAAATCTCATTATTCACAGTTTTTGTATTTACAAATTAATTCACTGACTCTTAATCCCTAATCCAATGTGCTTGCTGTAAAACCCTAGTTCTTGAATATCTTAAATATCTCTGTGTCTCAGTTACCTCATGTTTATAATCAATAATTCTTACCAACAAAGTTTTGGGGACAATTAAAGAAAATGCTAGCTATCACACATATGTCAAAAATTGGGTGACTTTCCCTGGGCAGTGAGACTTCTGAGAAAGTTTTCCTAAAACCTGATACTTCCAAAGATCTCTCCAAGACTCCTGATAATTCCTCAGGCAATTATATTCCTTGGTCTCCCTTGGCCTTTGGTGCTTCAGCTTCCTAAAAATGCTGCCTTGCCCAAAAAAGAGGTGTGATATTAGGGCATTTTTGGAACTTGGAGCTGTCCTCAATGATATTGCAGGGACAGATGCAGAACACTATATAGCCCGCCATCACCTACTGAATGGACTGGGAGAGAGTGTAAACTACAACAGAAGCTATAATCCATGCTAAGTAGCAATGCTCCAAAATGTACTCATCAATTGCAATGAATGTACCATACTAATGAAAGAAGTAGAAGTGGAAGGAGTGTGGGATGTGGGGAGTGGGGTATATGGGAACCTCTTAGATTTTTTAATGTAACATTTTGTGTGATCCATGTATCTTTTTAAAATATATATATAATAATAAGCCTCCTTGCTTCAGTTGTCACAAGCTCTCACAAGTAAGTAGAAGTGGGAGCATATAATGATATTCATATATTTCTACTTTATCCCTGGCTTCTTCTCCAACATCTCTGTCTTTCCATGCTTCCCACCTGGATTGGCCTGAGAGCTCTAATCCAACTATTCCATCAAACCTTATTGTTCAGCAGCTATGCTTATAGGTTTTGTTTTTTCCGGAGCTGGTGATTGAACCTAGCACATCATACGTAGGAAACCCGTGCTCAACCACTGAACTATACCAGCTCCCATGCTAATTAGGTTTAGATAAACCTTGTTACTCCAGTTGTGGTCCAGCGATCAGCAATGTCAACATCACCTAGGAACTTGTTAGAAATGCAAAATCTCAGAGTCCATTCCAGACTTCTGAGTCAGAGCCATGTGTAATCCCATCTCCCTTGCCACATGATCCATGAGAGTTCATGTAAACCAAGCCTACGCCAATCAGTATAACACGTTCCTTGACCTAGGAACCAGTTTAGGAGGTGGATAACCCTAAGATTGTCCAAATAGAGTAATGCTCAGGATTTGGGTGTATTTTTTTATCAGCAAAGGCCCCCACTTCCCAACCACATGATCCCTCAGATATAAATAAGCAAGCATGGGACCCCAGTTGTTCTGTGCAATCTTCCTATAATCATGAAGGAAGCCAGTCTAAGGATAAATTCAATACAAAGAGGGGCACAGGTCCCAGTTAGTCTCAGAGGAATGGCAGCAGAATGTTGATGAACCGCCCTCTATAGCTCATCCCACCTTTCCAACAGCATAAGCAAATACATTCATTTTATTTTTTTTAAGGCTAGGTAAGAGACCTAAAGACTACAGACCAAATCTGGTTTGTACTGCTCTAAGCTAAGAATGACTTTTCATTTTCAAAGGGCATAGAAGAAGAAGAAAAAGAATGAGAACAAGAATAAAAAGAACCAAAAGAAAAGGAGGCAGAGCAGCAGCAACAGACATATCTGTGGTCCACAAAGCCTAAAAAATTTACAATCTCACCCTTTACAGCCAAAATTTGCAGTTCCCTAAGCTAACCAAAGCATTCAAACAGATGTGGAGAGTATCTCTTCATGCACATAAAGGGCCTGGAACTTAGAGAACATTTCAATTTTAGTTCTCATCACCATTCCCCTGCTAAATTCCTCCTTCTCTAAGATTATGTGCTACAATACACAAAACAAATAAGAGAAATATGCAAGCCTGATTTAAAAGTCTTACCTCCTTACATCTGCAATTCTTTATGTCCCTCACAAGGTTGTAACAGTTAAGAGAAGTCATTCTAGAACCAAAGTACTTGAAACCCAATCCTGGTCTGCCATTGACTAGCTGTGAAAACAAGAGCAAGTTATTTAACCTCTCTGTGACAAATTTTCCTCATGTAAATTGGGAGTGATATTAACAATATCTATCTCGTTGGGTTGATAGGATGGTCAAATGAGTTATGTTTAAAGTGTTTCAAACAATGTCTAAAACAGGATAAGACAAATTGATAAAAGTTATCTTTATGATACCTCTGCTTTACAATTTCCTAAAATGTTCACATACCAATCAAGATCATCCTAATGTTGGTAAAAGTGTTTAGTTGTTCACAGCTGTGGAGAGGGGAGGGAAAAAAAAGAAGGGAAAAAAAGGCAGTTTCTAAGTAAAACCTTTCTTTAACTGATTACTGATACCCTCCCTAGGTATTTCTAGCATGTTGTTTCTGGGTAATAATGGCTTGACATTCATACAAACTGTCTTTTGTTGCCTACCAGTTCTCAAATTGTACGCACTTGAAAAGGAACAAGAAGGAAGACTGAAAAGGTACCTAAAGAAATCACTGTTTTAATTCCTCATTTGTTGGTTTAAAAGCTTGTCTACCACATCCGAGAGTAAGAAACATCCATGAGAGCATTCCTTTGGACCTTGTTTAACTTCCTCTCCTTTCTTTCTCTCTCACTTTATTTTTAGAAGGATAGCAAACAGGAAATTCCACTCCACTAAGAAATAGTGAATTTTCTAGCTAGAGATCTGAGGGTGGAGCCCATTAGGAAATAAGTAATGGAGACAGGATGATGGAATTGGGCAGAAGGATGGATGGATACTAGTAAAACAAAGGGATCATTTCTGTTTCTTTTCCTCAATCAGGGCTGAAACAAGTAGTTACCAATTACATCACAGGCACAACATTTAAAAAGTGGATCCTTGATTTAAGGCAAAATTCTAATCAAAAGACCGACAAGACCTACAGAGCAGATATAGCCACAGACCATTCTAATACCCCAACACCGGATGGATGAGGGTGTTTAGGGTACAGAGAGACATAACAATGATTTGCCACTTACTGCTAAGTGTTGCCAAATGTACTTTAAGTACCTCATGTACTGGAAATACGCTGCAAATTACCTTCCTTGTGTTGTGAATAGGAACAGAGCTTTTTCTTTCTTTCCTGTTTATATTATCGATCATGGAATATTCAAATCCACCTCTTCTGTCTTCTAAGAAATTGATGTATAGATTGCACTTTATACCTTTCGGATTTAAAAATTGTAAGCCGTCACACAGTGCAACCTTTCTAAATGACTCTCTTAGCCTAAATGTAGGGTAAACTTCTGACATCAGGAAATCCCAAATCTTGTACAAAAAAACTAAAATATTCATAAATTATTTTGAGCTTCTCAGACAATCAACTGAAAATTTAATTCTACATATCATTGTTACTAAGAATCTCTAGTAGTGGTTTCTGTAGTGCAGGGGATCTGTAAATGGGCTTCCAAAATGGGGATCTGTTGAAGCTTGCACCTAACAAAGCACAAAGCTGTTATATACATGCGTAAGTAAACTGGCAAACTCATGTAGCAGGTGTAGAAACTTGTCTGCTAATCATAAAATCCCTTTCTAGAAAAATAATAAATGATTTAAAACTATGAAAGTTTTCTTAAAGTTTTATTTTATTAAAAATCATAAAAAATTAAGGTGTTTTAAAATTTATTCTTCTTATTGCATTTAACTATGTATTTTTAACCAGGGAATACCTGCTTATAGTAAATAAAACTGCAACAGGACAGAAGGATAAATATATGCTCATACCACAAACTCCATCACAGAGGAAATTACCACTAATAGTTTCTTGTATTCTTCCTGTAATTTTCTCTGCAATGTAGGGATATATGTCCTTTTTCTCTTTTAAATTTAATAACATTTTTAAATACATTTCAATCTGATCCTGGTGGCCATACAAGCTTCTTGATGTAATGATAAAATCCTAAAATCTGTTTCCCATAATACAAGCACAAAGAATTTTTTATGTTCAGTCATGCTTCTCCGTATATAGTCCACCTATGTCAATATATATTAAGTAAAAGAATGGTTGGTGAGACATGTATGAGAAACACTTGGTCAGAAAAGGTAAACAGTTTTTTTTCTTGCTGGACTTTGCAGATTCTTGAATGTGCTTACTTGGATAGTGACTCATCGAAAGGTTTATACAATACACCACATTTTGCAAAATAATTTAAGCAAGGAGTTTTTTTATGAAGGAGCATCTTTTAGGATTGGTTGTTCCAAAGAACACATATTGAAAACTGCTGAACCATAGCATCTAGTTTAATCATCCTAGCAACCCTGTCAGATAGGTTGCATTATTCTTGTTTTACAAAAATAAGGAAGCTGAGATATAGAAGGTTTAGGTAACCTTCCTGAAGTCACCAGGTGTTAAGTGACAGAACTGGCATCAATGCACCAAATCTATGTTCTTCCCCCATACAGTGCAGATTTCATCACCCTTCTAGCATCACTAGGCACTGAAAGTATCAAAGAAATGTTCCTTGTCTTTAATCTAATTGTAGAGTTTGACCTTGAAAACATTCTGATGGTATAGATCTGGATGTCAGAAGGGGCAAAAAATAAATTTAAAAAACTACATATAAATGTGCAACGAATTTCAAGAGAAGAAAAAAAATATGGACTGAGAAGTCCAGGAAAGGTTTTATGACCCTGAGCATATGACCTGTACTTAACTTCTTCAGCTATAAATCTAAGATAACAACTTTCTGATAACATTCTTATGCAGACAAAATTGAGAGGGCAATAGTCTATCTAACTAGGAAAAATCAACGATTTTGCAGAAAATTATTATGTCTTTTCCACCTAATTCACATGAAATGTCTAGCTTCCTAGAATTCAAAAAGCTAAATTTTTAAAAAATATTTCTCTAAAATTAAAATTCAAAAATAATTTTGACAGGGAGAGATTCTGGGAAGATGGTGGATTAGGGAGCTCCAGAATCAGTCCTTCCACCAAAACAACAATTAAAAAGGCAGAACCTGTGTGAAACAGCTATTTTGAAACTCCAGAAGCCAGAAGAACTCTTCCAGGGAAGAGTGGGAGGAAGTGGTTGATACATTACAACAATAAACTGGCTCACTGGTTACAGAAAGGGCCATAAAATCCTCTTCCCCAAAGACCAGGGGTGGCATGGCCAATCACTGATCATGGCTTTTGATTAGCAAATTCAAGTCACTGGGGACCTAACTCTGAGGGCAGCAACAGTTTCAACCCACCTGCACAAAGGCTTTGGTAGCCTTTACTTCAACCAGCCCTGGACAGGGGCAGTGGCAGTGGAGACTTAAAGATGTTCTGCTTCCTCAGGGTTGTAGGGGACAGTTAACTTAAGGGCTGCATTTGCTGGGCAGGTCAGGAAAGCTCAGCTTTGGCGAGCCATCAGCAAAGACATTGGCACCCTTGCTGATCCCCTCCCTGGGGCACTTTCAAGCTGGTCTGTGCTGCCTTTGTAAACAACCTTTGGTTAAAGAGGACATCAGAAGAAAATTTAGGAAATATCTTGAGGTGAATGAAAATGAAAATACAACATAAAAAAATTCAAGAGAGGCTGCAAAGGCAGTGCTGAGGGGGAAATTTGTAGCTACAACTGTTCATATTAAAAAAAGAAAGATTTCAAACCAGAGACCTAACCTTCAAACTAGAAGAACTAGAAGAAGAAAAGTAAACGAAACCCAAAGTGAGCAGAAGGAAAGCAATAACAAAGACTAGAACAGAGACAAGAAATAGAGAACAAAAACCATAGAGAGAATCAGCAAAACCAAAAATCGGTTTTTGAAAAGAACAATAAAATTGATAAAACGTTATCTAGACTGACAAGGAAAAAGAGAGGGTACAAATAACGAATATCAGAAATTAAAAGGGGAACATTACTACTGATCCTGCTCTATAAGAGGACACGATGAACAACTCTATACCAATAAATTAGATAACCTAGATGAAAAGGAAAATTCTTAGAAACACACAAACTACCTGCATTGACTCAAGAACAAATAGAAAATCTCAACCAACTAATTACAAATTCAGAGACTGAATCAGTAATCCCAACAAAGAAAAGCCCAGGACCAGATGAGTTCTTAGGGGAATCCTGCCAAATATTCCAAGAAGACTTAACTCCAATTCTGCTCACTCTTCCAAAACACTGAAGAGGAGGAAACACTCCCTAATTTATTCTGCAAGGCCAACATCACCTTCATACCAAAGTCAGATAGATACTACAAGAAAAGAAAACTACAGACTAATATCCTTTATGTACATATATGTAAAAATCCTCAACAAAATATTAGCAAACCAAATCCATTAGCATATTTTAAAAACTATACACCAGATCAAGTGGGATCTATCCCTGGTATAGAAGGTTGGTTCAAAATAAGAAAGTCAATTGATACAATACACCATATTAACAGAATTGGGGGGAATCTCAATTGATATAGAAAAGTCATTTAAAAAAATCCAGCACCCCTTCATGATAAAAACACTTAGAAAAGTAGGAATTGAAGGAAACTTCATCAATATGATAAAGGGCATAAACGAAAAGTCCTCAGCTGTATACACCCAAAATAATTGAAAGCAGGGGCTTGAACAGATATTTGCAAACCAATGCTCATGGCGGCTTTATTCCCCATTGTCAAAAGATGAAGGCGACCAAGAGTTCATCAACTGATGAATGGGTAAATAAAATGTGATATATACATACAGTGAAATATTATTCAGCCACAAAAAAAGAATGAAGTCTTATACATGCAACAGCATGAATAAATCATGAAGACATCATGCTGAGTGTAATAAGCTAGACACAAAAGGACAAATATTATATGATATCACTAATTTGAAAGAATTGTAATAAGCAAAGTCAGATTCAGAACCTAGAGTATAGGTTAGCAGGGGATGAAGTGTGGATAGGGAATGGGAAGGCTTAAAATGAAACACAATTCCTATATGGAATGATGGAAAGTTTTGGTAATGGATGGTAGTGAGGGTAGCACAACATTGTGAAGGCAATTAACAGCATTGAAATATATATTTCAGTAAGATTAAAAGGGAATTGCTAGATTGTATATATGGTAACAGAATGAAAACTTAAAAAAATGATCCTTAGAACTACACTACACAATGGACCCTAAATTAAATCATGTACTTTAATTAATAGTACAATTATAAAATGTGCTATCACATGCAAGGTTTTGGTGATGGAGTGGTATATGAGACTCCTGTATATTATTCCTGATTGTTCCGTAAACCCACAACTTCTCTAATAAAGAAAAAAAAATCCCACAGCTAACATCCTACTTAATGGTGAGAAATTGAAAGCTTTCCTTCTAAGAACAAGAACAAGACAAGGATAACCAATGTCACCACTGTTATTCAACATTGTACTGGAAGTTCTTGCCAGAGCAACAGGCAAGAAAAAGAAATAAAAGGCATCCAAGCTGGAAGTAAGAAGTAAAACTTTCCCTATTTTCAGGTAATGTGATCCTATATATAGAAAGCCCTGAAAAACCACAACAAATTTACTAGAGATAATAAATGAATTCAGCAAAGTGGAGGGTTACAAGATCAATACCCAAAAATCATTAGTATTTCCATACACAAGCAATGAACAATTAGAAGAAGGAATCAAGAAAAAAAATCTATTCACAATAGCAATGAAAAAGGAGTCAAATATCTAGGAATAAATCTAAGGGTATAAACTACTTGTACCCAGAAAACTACAAAACATTGCTAAAAGAAATCAAAGAAGACCTAAATAAATGGAAGGACATTCCATATTCATGGATTGGAAGATTAAATATTAAGAAATCAATGCTACCCAAAGCAATTTATAGATTCAATGCAATCCCAATCAAATTTCCAACAGCCTTCTTAGCAGAAATGGAAAGCCAATCATCAAATTTATGTGGAAGAGCAAGGGACCCCAAACAGCTGAAGCTATCTTGAAAAAGAAGAGTGAAGATGGATGACTCACATTTCCAGATGTTAAAACTTATTAAAAAGTCACATTAATCAAAATAGCATGCTATTGGTACAAGGACAGACATATAGACCAATGAAATAGAACTGGCAGCTCAGAAGTCAATCCTCACATTCATGACCATTTGATATTTTTTTGGACGTTCACAAATATATTTACTTACAATTCATATAATATTACATATCAGCCACTGTTCTGAATGCTTACAAATATTTAATCCTTCAAACAGGCCTATGAGGTAGGTATTGTTTTCTTTACAAAATTTTATTGAAGCATGTCATTCATACAGGAACACACATAAACAGTAAGTGTATAGTAAAAATTGTGAACTTACAAAACAAATACACATATCATCATACAGGGCTCACATACATCACCCCACCACCAATACCTTGCATTGCTGTGAAATATTTGTTACAAACTATGAAAGAGCAATGTCAAAATATTACTACTAGCTATATAGCCCATATCTTATATTTGGTGTATTTTTTCCCCCAACTAACCCAATTATAAACACCTTGCATTAGTATTATATATTTGTTATAGTGCATGAGAGAGTATTCTCATATTTGTTCTGTTAACTGTACTCCATCTTCCACCACTGGATTCTCTGTGTTATACAGTCCTGTGCTTTGTACCATCCATTCAAAGTGTACACTCTGGCTCATTTCCATCACAGAGTTGTGCTGTCATCACCTCAGTCAATTTTAGAATGTTTTCATTATCCCAAAAGGAAAAATCACATCTCCCCTTATACTCCCTGTATTAGTCAGCCAAAGGGGTGCTGATGCAAACTACCAGAAATCTGTTAGCTTTTATTGGAGTGAAAGCTTACAGTTAAAAGACTCTAAAGAGTCCAACTCAAGGCTGTTGCTTTCTCATCAAAGGGCTGAAGCTAGATGGTAGGCAATGTCTGCCTGGTCTCTCCTTCTTCCTCTTAAGGCTCCTTGAACCCAGGTTCTTCCAATCTCAGCTGCAGGTTGGCATAGGGCTCATATCTTTTTCCAGGGCTTTAACTGTTTGAGGCGTCTCCTTTCTGTCTTATGGCAGGACTGAAATGGCCAATTTCTCTCCCCTGCCATGTCTATGGAGCTCTTTCTCTTCCTCTTGTCTTCTTCAGTAAATGTCCATTTATGTCAGCCCACCAAAGGGGTGGGAACTCAACCCTGAGTCATGCCATACTGATGTGGTCAAATCAAAACCCTAATCTTAGCAGGCAATTTAATCAAAGACATCTCAGGTGAATCTAATACAATCAAAGAGGTTTACACCCAGAGGAACAGACCAATTTACAAGCATAATCCTTCTTTTTTGGAATTCATGAATAATGTCAAACTGCTTCACCCTCTATCGGTGTTCCTTAGAATTAATACAATATCTTCTTTGCTATTGCGGCAAAAATATTACAATATTACTGTTAACTATTGTCCATAAGTTACATTAGTTTTAATTTTATCATGCATCACCATATTCTTAATGCTTTATAAAAGAACATTCTTATACTATTAACCACAATTTTCATCCACCACCAAAATCACTGTTATTCAACCCCTAGATTATTCTCTAGTTTCCTCTCAATTGACATTTATATCCATAGACTATCCCTTTCAGCCACAATTGCGTTTATAAATCAGCAGTATTAGCTTTACTCAGATAATGTGCTACATCAACTCTATTCATTTCCACACTTTTACAATAAACATTGTTTAAAATTTTACATACATTAAGCATCAGCAGCCATTCTCACCCCACATTCTATCTCCTAGTAACCTATACTCTAGAGTTTACCTCCACAAGTTTATTCTGTGTAACCATGCAATATTTGTCCTTTTGTGTCTGGCTTATTTCACTCAACATAATATCCTCAAGATTCATCCATGTTGTCATATGAATCCCAATTTCATTTCTTCTTATAGCTGAATTGTATTCCACTGTGTGTATATAGCACATTTTGTTTATCCATTCATCATTTGAGGGACACTTGGTCTGGTTCCATAATTTAGCAATTGTAAACAATGCTGCTATGAACATCACTGTGCAAATGTCAGGTTGCATACTTGCTTTCAGTTCTTCTGACTATATTCCTAGTAATGGTATTGCTGTATCCTATGGCAGTTCTATGTTCAGCTTCCCAAGGTACTGCCAAACTGTCTTACACAGAGGCTACACCATTCTACATTCTACACAACACGCCAATTGTGAAGGAGTATTCCTATTCCTCCACATCCTCTCCAGCACTTGTAGTTATCTGTTTTTTTAATCATGGCCATTCTATAAGGTTTGAAATGGTATCTCATTGTAGTTTTGATTTGCATTTCCCTAATAGTTAACAATGTTAAACATTTTTTCACATGCTTTTTGATGACCAGTTGATTTTGATAAGATGGAAAAGACCATGCAATTGGGAAAATATAGTGTCTTCAACAAATGGTGCTGGAAACACTGGATCTCCATTTGCCAAAAAAAAAAAAGGAGGAGGCCCCCTAATTCACAGCACATACTTAAAAAATCAGCGCAAAATGGATCAAAGATTGTGCAGGCTTCGCCCACATTCATGCAAATGCAATCTGACAGACTCTCATACTTCATACAGTTTTTCCAAAGGTCCCATGGAATTGAACAATCAATTGCCTGTTGGTTTGACCAACTTGATAATACATTCTTGTATTGGGTTTTCCTCCCCTCTCCCATTTCACTCCGCTGTCCTTGTGTTCAGCTCCCTGAGATTCCATTCCCAAATAAACAACTCTCATATAGGCTTTTTCCTCCAGCTCTACTTTTGAGGGCAGTCTGGTGTATTGATCAAGGTTTGGTGAGAAAACAGAAAACACACCAGTAATTTGAATAGAGAATCAATAACTTGTAACAGAGAATTAGCTACAAAGGAGGAAGAGAATTTTAAAGACCATAGGAATAGCAAATAAACGTAGAAGCCACAACTTCTAGGGCTAAGATAAAGTATCCAAAGAAGGAATAAATTTGGATGAGGGCCCTCGCCAGAGCTGAGATTCAGACCTTGTTAGAGAGGGGGTAGCAGTGGCCCACTGAATGGAGGAGGAACTAGCTGGAGTGCTACGGATTAGGGTTGAGAAGCAAGAAACTGCCTGTTGAGGTATCAAAGAAACTCACTAGGAAGGCACCCTCTGAGGTTCTGGCAGACTCTGGGAAGCTGCCGACTCGGTGCCGGCAAGACTTGCTGAGGTGCCACTGAAACTCTCTGATATAATGGTGAGACTTTCCAGGAAGTCACCATTACTGCTGGAAAAACTGGCTAGGATGCTGTCCTTTGTAGTACTGGAAAAATTTGCTGGAAAGCTGCTTCACAGGAGCATTGGCAAACCTTGCAGAATGCTGAGCACTACTGGGTGATTCTACATCCTAGAGGAGCAAAAAGAAAAAAACACACAGGAAAGAGGAAGAGAAACTTCTTCCTCCTACTGTGTCTGTAGCTGTTTGAAGCTGTATGTACCCCAGAAAAAAACATGTTCTTAAATTTCATCCATTTCTGTGGGTGGGAACCCACTGTAAGTAGAATATTTTGATGAGGTTACTTCAGTTAAAGTATAATAGCCCACCTCAATCCAGGATGGATCTTAATCCTATTACTGGAGTTCTGTATAAGTGGAGTGAAATTCAGACAGAGAGAGGAAGCCATGGAAGCAAGAAGCTGAAATCAATGGAAACTGAGAAGAGAATAGAAAGGCCAGGAAGGGCCACATGTGCACTGCCACGTGTCAGAGGAGCCAAAGAACAAGGACCACCAGCACCAGCCCCAGAATACCAGTCTTCAGAAAGAAAACATTGCCTGATGCCTTGGCTTGGATTTTCTTTCAGCCTCAAATCTATAATCTAATGAATTCCCATTGTTTAATCCAACTCATTTCATGGTATTTGCTTGACAGCCTAGGAGACTGAAATAGCGTCCTTCAAGCACCTTCTATTGGTGAAACTTAGCATTGTGCCAGCTGGTAAGGAGGAACATTAATAGGTTTCTGCTCCAGTGATATAGAAGGATGGATTTGGAACTGAGAGGAAATAAGTTGATTACAGGCATACCATGTAAAGACATCATTCTACTAATTCTGGGCAAAAATGTGCTATTTTCCCCTGACCATTTACCAAAGCGAGTAATAGAAAGCTCAGTCACAAGCAGCAGTTTCTCTTCTGCAGGATCTGCCCAAGCTACCTTCTGCTCACCTGCTGTCTTTTCCTTTGTGTCTCCCTGGCTCCCCAACTCATGATACCTAACTCTTCCCTTCCTTGCTTTCATAAATTATACTTTCCACAAATCAGCCACTCATACCCATTACTACATGCAAGAAATGTTCTTATGGCTCTATCATGGTTTACAAGATCCCACACAGACCATGTCAACCAATGGTCTTCTCTACTGCGTAAAATGCATTCAATCCCTCCCTTTTCATTCAGAAATAGCTCTTGAGTGAAAGGTAGTAAGCAGATCCTCTAAGTTCAAAGTGAGCAGGTGGTTTTTTTCATGCAAACTTCCTTATCAATCAATAAAGCCATCAAAGTAATTGACAAACTTTAGAACGGTGATATGTATTAGTCAAAATAATGCCAAGTTCGGTGACATTAATTTTAGAGTTAACAAACCAGTGTTCAAATTGGCTCTGCCACTTGCTAATTGTGTGTTCTTGATCAAATATTTAGACCTTTTGTAACCTCTCTATAATCTGTAAAATGGAGATAAGGCTTGTTATATAAAGTTATTTTGAGAATAACAAAATAAACAAAACATTCATTCATCACCTACTATGTGTCAGAAATTGTGCTAAACACTAAGAAAAAAAGGTGTAGAGATAAGGTATTTGGCAATGGTAGAAATCTAATAAAAAGGATTCTTTCTTTTTCCTTCCCTTTTATGATTGTGAACACATTGTCCATATTAAGTAAAAACAGAATTTAGTTATAATTATTCCTCTTTTTTGTATTTCTTTGTTTTATAAGAAATACAAGAGAAAAATCTTTATAGATAGGATTTATACAATAGCATTATGAGAAATTATTCTTATTAGTATAATCAGGGTGCCTCTTTCATAAGGGTGTTAAAAATATTAGTTTTTTTATATGAAATATGCCAAAAGAGGAAAATGTCTCAGATGTGTGTGTGATTAAGATAGCTGTTAGTGGGCATATATGCTCTCTATTGTGCTCCATTATTAAAAATAGTACACATTTCAAATGCCTTTGACATTCTTGATATTTTAAAAAAATATTTGTAAGCATGAAACATTAACCTTTTATGTATGGGTTTGGAGAGGTTAAATCATTTGTTCCAAGGTCAGTCAATGAATGAGAAATATAATTATTAACCAAACCCTTTTCCTCCTACCTCTTCTTTCTCCTTGAGAAAACATTCACCCACAGCGATGCTTACTTGTTTTTCACTCGTTTAAGTACATTGAAAAAAGTATACTTGAATGTTCCCTCAAATCAAATTAATCAGAAAATAAAATTAAAGCACATTCATTTAACAGAAAGCTATTTTTTCCATTAATGAGAATTTTATTAAATATAGTAAAATATTTCAGGCAATTCCTTTCTTCCTGGTGTTTTTTTTTTTCTCTTTCTTTCTCAGATTTATTGAAAAGCATTTTTATTAGTGCAATAATAGGCTCTAGGACATGCAATTATATTGAGATGCTGACACTTTCTTGTTAGTTGCAGCCTTTGGCCTGAGGCCAAACACTGAACTCAAGCATATGAGTTTCTCTGCAAGCATTCCTGGTATGCCACTCGCATGCCTTTGTCCTTACAGCAACCTCCAATTTTCACTCTCTATAAAGAGAATTAACTAATTTTTCCCTTTCCACTGCAATTGATCCAAATAGATATTCCCATTTCTCTTTTAGGGAAAACCAAAAAGACCTATAATATATTTGGAGGATGCAGAGTTGAGGACAGACCTGATTGGAAGCTTTGACTTCAGTTTCACAGAAATACTGTAAAGGATTTCATTACTTTATGAGTCATTTACAAACATGAAATGCAAATGCGTGTGCCTTTGTCATGATTTTTCTTTATAGCTTTCACTTCTGTGCATTTTTTTTTTTTTTACTGCAAATCCTCCTCCTTCCAAGCTCTGAGCCAGAGCATTTCAGAGCAAAAGGATAGCTATGGACTATAAATAAAACACAGCTCCAAACCTCTGGAACTTTTCTCAGTTTCTGGGATGGAAGTAAACCCATTCTGAAAAAAAGGAAAAAGAAGCCACCAGAGGATTCTTCTGAACTTACTCCCGTGTTTTGTTTAAAGATACTGTGTCCCAATTTTTAAGGAATTGTATCTCCTATCTTTGTGAGGTTCTACCCAGCAGCCTAACCTGTCCCATATCTCCCAACCTCCCTTTTAGAAATGCTGTTTGCACTGTTAGAAAACCCATATGCAAGCCTTAAAAACATTGCTTTTAAGATGAACATAAAGAATGATAGCACACATACACACAACCTAATTAAGCCCTCTAAAGATGGCTCTGGCCTGAATGTGAATACAATTAACAGGCAAACTTGGCCCTGCCCAGCACTGTACTGATGACCTTCAACCCCAACAGATCCTGTGACTGTTCCAGCAATGCTTGGAGTTATTTTAGGACCTAAATTCAGCTTGAGGGTCTCCTGGGTGAAGTTGCAGTCACTTGTGCTTCCTTTGAACCACAGACACCCAGCACCAAACATATATACCCTCTTTCCCCATGACTAGGACCATCTTTGGTTTCTTGGGTCAAAATATTGCAGGAAACTTCTAAACTAGGAAATATTGTTTATATTGTACACTAGGTTTCATTATATTTAAGCAATAAACATTGGTGACATGTTATGTGCAGGATTTATGACAACCTTACATAATTCAACAGTCGCATAATTCAGAAATTACAAAGGATAGGAGTGTTGCCGTTGATAGCTAAAATGTCGCAACCATGTAGAAATAAGGAAAATAAGGTTTTCACTTTACTTGACCTAACAAGTTTGAATTGTGAAATTGCTAACTGATTTTTTTTTTAATTCAGGCAGAATCTTTATTTCAAATTTGGTACATAAAGTATGACTTTTTTATATGTTTAACGTAATATTGGGTTTTTCTATCATCCCTAAATTAGCAACTAGGGCTCAAAGCTAAGGAAAAGAAAAGGAGGAGTGTAAAACTCCTAAATTCTAAATCGATTTACCAACAAATAGGGACAGACACAAGGCTTACTAAAAGTCAGCTGGGAGGATTTACCCAATGAACTACTACCACCCTGCCATTGACCCTGCCATCCATATTAGCCCAGAGCCAGAAACCAGGAGGAAAAAAGAACCATTGGGACCATCAGCTTTATGAGAGATTCAGTCCATGGTGAGAAGAGAGTCTCTTGCCTCCTCATGGGGAAGGGAAAGGATGCCTTCTCCCTACCAGACTAAGGAGGAGGAATCTAAGAAAATCACTTGTGAAGTTCAGAGGGGCTGAATGAAGGAGGAGAATAGTAAATCATTCCCCAGTAGGATATTTTCTGAGTCAGAAGAGTTGCTGATTAACCTCTGTGTTTATTTCAGGAGAGAAGAAAGAGAACTAGAGAGGTAAATTGTAGAGTAGAAACAGCTGGCAGGCTCATGCCTGTTTTCCATAGTTCAAATGAGTACTGCAGAATGTTCTGGACTTGAGCTCTCTTACCTGAATTCCACCCAAGAAGGAGGCCACCACTCAAACCTGAACCTCCATAGCAGGGCACAGAGAGTGAAGCAGATCTTCCTTCCCCAGAGCTTTTGAAGAAGTTACACATATGCTCTCAGCAGAGCCAGTCTTTGAGTGCTTGCTATGGCAGTTTGAAATTATTTTATGAATGCCAAAAAAGAGAAATATTACATTTTTAAACTAATCTATCCCTTTTGGTGTGATACCCTTTGATTGCATTAAATTCTGTTGAAGGGCCTTTGATTAGATTGGGCTTTTGATTGGACTAAGTCATTGGGACATAAAGCATGTTGAGTCTCCATTGTCTTTCTGGGTCTCATAAAAGTGGAGACACAGAGAAAAGAGAAACACACAGACTGCCATTTTTGACCCTGCCATCTGAGGGAGGATTAGAGGATCGCTAAACTTGTATCCCCCAGGAGACTGGGCCCACAGAGCAGCTCAAGAGGAGCGACACCCTCAAGAGGCTCAAAGAGTAAGGCCTGGTAAGAAATAAGCCATATGCCTGGTGGCTCACAGCTGGGCTCCAGAGACGGTGAGCCCAGAGGGAAGGTTGAAACCTTGGGGGATCAGTGCCCTCCTACTTCAACATGTCGCAGCTGACTTTGGTGAGAAAGCCCCTCTTATGGCGTCTCAATGTGGACTCTTCATAGCCTTGGAACTGTAAGCTTTTACCCCAAATAAATCCCCTTTATAAAAGCCAACCCATTTCTGGCACTTTGCATCAGCAGCACTCTGGCAAACTAAAACAACTGCCATAGTGGAGTTACTAAAATGTAAGCCAGAGAAGCAGTGTTAACAAACTTCCACCTTGCCCCTCATCCCTCCCCTCTGCCTCTGACACGCCAGAGGAGCTAGACTTACCATAAGAAGGAAGATACAAAATTCAAGACCCAACTTCTGGCCAATGCTGCTCTGGAAGCAGGGGTGTAGATACAATTCAAATCTAACATTAGAGTGAAGATTTTCATGGAACAAGACTAAATCAGCCAAGAAAGTTATTGAATTTGCTTAGGATATGTCTAAGGACTTCACAGACAGAAAAAAATGATTCTTAACAGTAAACTTGAAAGCAGGATTGGAAGATGTTAATTCTTCACTTGAAACTCCTCAGTAAGCCAGTTACATTTTTATATACCTCAAGCATTAATTTGCATAATTTGAATTTGCATCAAATTACTACTATCTATGTTACTTTTGAAAAACAGGATGCTTTGGAACCACTCTCAAGAGGGTGGGTGTGGTAGCAGTTACCAAGATGTCCTGAGAAGGGGTTTTTATGAATCTAGCTCAGATGGGTACAGAAGAATCTATCGCCATGCCAGATGGGAACCTAGGTTTATCTACATGAAATCTAGCTATGCTGGTCTCAGCCACTTAAGCAGAAATTCTCAAAATGTTGTTAACTAATATAATGAAAGGCTTACTTAATATTCTTTTCTATTACACTTACCAATAATTCCCAAAACTGGTCAAATCCCCCATTGTTGCAATCAGAAGGCACTTGTTCAAAATTCTTCTTTTATTAATTCTAGTTCCATCATAATTCAGCTATGAGTAGGTTTTAAAGTGAACAGAGATACAAAGGCAGTCGCTGCCCAGCACAATCCCAATTGTTTTGGTTATATACACCTAACTACCCAGCTTTATATCCAATTTTCTCAACTTATGAAAGTACAAAAATCCAAGCTTAATACTCAAGGAGAGCAAGAATTATATTTCGATTGACTTTTTTGTGCTTGTGAAGATTAAGGAATTCATATTATTTGAAGCTAGATTCTTCCATTTCATTTGGATTTAATTGCAAACAGGTGTACCACGAACAGGGCCCATCAAAGTCTTCCATTGCCAGAAGCAACATTAAAACAGTGGTGGGTCAAGCAGCAAATAGCACCAAATTACGCAGAGTGATTTTTGTCCATGACTTCTTTCTTGAGCAGAGGTCAGCAATACATTTGTAGGGTATCAGAGGTTAGAATAAGTATATATTCAGAGATGAAAACTGATACTCCAGTCTGCATTTAAAGCATTTTCTGATTGGATATCATAAAAAAACTTAAGCTACAAATTAAAGTCAGTTACAGTAGGCTGAAACTAGAAAGAAACACAGGCTTTATGAAATACCATTTCTTCTCTTTTTTTCTTACATCATTCAAATAATTTAAGCTTTTGCTATATACTTAGAATTAGATTCATACAAGCAACCTGCTTGTTCTATTGTTTTTGGACTTGTTTTATTTTTACTTAAAGGGGAGGGAAGTTTGATGAAAGCAATTTGACTCACTTTTCCCCCAAATAACAAACCATTTTTCACCTAGAGAATTACAAGGAGACTCCTCTTATAGAGTTAACTCATCCTATGCAACTGCTCCTATCGACTTTGTAGCTGATGACAATGTGACTGTCTAAGTATACTAATGATTCATGATGTGAACCAAATTTAGCTCCAGTTCAGCTTTTCACTGTACTGACACATTATTTTGAATTAATCAAAAATAAAAGTACAATCTGTTGTCCTGACCTGAGCAGACACAAATAATTTACAAAGCTTAAAAAGTTAATTCTAATATTATTTAATTCAATTTAAAAATTTATAAAATGTACACACACACACACACACTTGCACACTCAGGTTTTCCTAAAAATAAGATAGAAAACACTCTACAAATACTGTTTCTTATATATGTTTTGATCAAGCTTAAAAATAGCCAAACTCATGAAAAAGTTCAATCTCAAGGTTTCATTCCAGTTTGATGTTTAAGGAAAAGTAAAGGCTCCACATTCTTTACCACCTAACGCAAAATTCCTTTCCACATTTCAAAAGAAAGAAAAATGAAAGAAAAGAAAGAAGGGAGAAGGGAGGAAGAAAGAAAGAAAGGAAAGAAATGGAAATCTTATCTACAATGGCTAGTATAAATTAGCAAACTAGTTAGTGCAGTACCTCTGAAAATAAATAGATATTCTAGAAAACGAGAAAGGGCTATCTTTCATAAATTGGAGTCGTTATAAAGAAGTTTACTTTCTTTGTTAACAAATATTTATAAAGAGCCTTCAATTTGCCAGACACTATTCATAGATGCTGATGAAACAGCAATGAGCCATATAAATAAAATTTCTCTCATAATAGAGCTTACATTCTAGTGGGAGAGGCAGATAATTAACTACCTAAACCAATATATATCGCAATGGCAGGTAGTGATAAGAGTTATGAGGACAAAATAAACAGAGCATATGAGGAGAGAAAGATGTGGATGGTAAGACTTTTAGAAACAGGTTGGTCCAGAACACTTTTTGGAGAGGAGACATGGTCACAGGGCCTTGGAGATGAGGAGATAGCCAGGCAAGGGTTCTGGGAACAACTTTCCAGAAGGGAGAAAGAAGAGAACAATAGTAGAGATTTTCTCCCAGTTTTCCACATCTTCAGTATATGCCAGCTCTTCTATCCCTTTCTGATGCACACAATTCTTATTAGCATTTCAGCGATTATCTCTTACCAAAGCATAACAATGTGTTTAGGCATGGAAATCTCTACCACATAAATGGGCCCTCTTTTTAATAATACTTATTTAGGGACTGGAAAAGATCTTGGAGACAAAGTAGTCCACACATTTTACAGATTTAGAAACTTGGTGCCAGGAAGACTACCTGATCTGCCCTATAGTCATATAACTAGTTACTAGTAGAACCAGGAATAGTATCAATTTTGTCGGACACTTTTTACAATCTAGCTTGCTTTATGGTTATTTGCTTTCCTCTCATCTCTTCTACCAGACTCTGAGTTCCTTAGGAGTTAAACTTTATATATATAATTATATATA
Organism: Dasypus novemcinctus; assembly: GCF_030445035.2. Taxonomy (NCBI): domain Eukaryota; kingdom Metazoa; phylum Chordata; class Mammalia; order Cingulata; family Dasypodidae; genus Dasypus; species Dasypus novemcinctus. Next base: position 92,629,563 of record NC_080674.1, read on the forward strand.
TATACATATATATGTATTCCACAGACACACCACTCCCAGAGTCTAGAGCAGTGCCCTACATATAACTGGTGTTCAATAAATATTTTATAAGTGAACAATCACTCTTTTAAATTGGCCATTTTCCCAAACTCCCCCAGATTTCTTTAAACATTATATAATCTATTTAGTAAAGTTGCTTTGTCTCTTTTAATGGTATTAGGAATTCCTCAATAAATTGTCAGGGGTCTACTTCACTTGTTATTCTATAAGTGCTGATAGAATTAGGCATGGCTCTTGCAAAATAATCTAAATTAGAAAAGAAGATAATATAAGCACAAAAGAATCTAGTAACATGCCCATTTCATGCCTGGATTGTCCAGCTGAATAATATGAAATTTCTGTGGTAAGCAGTTAGGGAAAAAACTTTGTTTATTGTAAAGACCTAAACACATTGTTGGCATCAAGTGAATAATCAATATTGATAATAACCAAAGCTTAGGCAATCTGTTCTGAACAAAATACAATTTCCTGTTGATTTGTTATATGAGCTCTTAATAAATATTTTCTTATATACAATATCATGTTTCCTATGTTGTTATATTTGCAACATGTATAAACCAAAATTAGAACTAAGGAGGCTATTATCATTTGTTCTATATAATCTGTCAATAATAACAAGGCACAATGTTATACCGTATGGGAATACATAACTGGAATAGTTGACAGTTCTTAAAGATAATAAATTCTTCCTAAATTTGTTCTTCCCCTATATAAACAATATAAAAAAGAATTAAACCCTTGCAGAAAGGCAGCAATAAAAAAATCTGACCTGATTTTCTGTGCCTGAGTTCCCAGTACTGGGCAGAGCATAAGTTAAATGTCTCAGCTTTTCCACCATGCAATTCAGAGAATGTGGTGGGAACAGAATGCAAAGGCAACTCAGCCGGAAAATATCTTAGATGAAATATTTTTGTCAAGCACTTTTCTCATGTGAATTTGCCTCTAGTTTAGTATATATACCAGTCACCAGAGCATGGCATTCGTTTTACCTAACGTCTTAAGGATTTTTTTAAATCAACAAACTGCTGCATAAGCCAGCAATACAAAAGCAAAAACAAAGCAACTGAGTTTAACAGGAGCTGTATCTCTTATGAGGTCAATAGACAAGTCAAGTTTTAATATTCTCAAAGGTCCTTTCCTGAGATAAAAAGGCAATAAAGAAAACTCCTTAAGGCTCTGCCTAGTTGGCTTTCTTCTTAAAATCAGATTCTTTATTACCCATAAGGATTCATTTCTATTTTTTTTAAAGTTGCATATGTCAAGTTTGATAGCTTTTTATTCAAAGTGAATAATAATAACCTAAATATTAAAAGCATGTTTCCCCCCAGATGTGCTGATGTCTCAATAGGTTCTTTTTTCATTTCAAGGGAAACAAGGCACGTACAACTGCTTATCAGCTTCACAGCTTGTAAAACTGATATCCTGGACAAAATAGCAGCTTATACAGTAGGCATCATTTGATCAAAAATATTTCACAAGCACACAAAATAATTTTGGAGAACCATATGAAAATATGATAGAAAAACAATCACTTTAGAAATTAACTCCTTAAGTGAGAAAACAAAACTAAATTAAATTTAACATGACCCCGGTAAAAGTTTACATTTTAGAGCAATTGCTCTCAAATTTAATTGTTCTGGGATAGAGGCCAGGCATTAAGAGGTTTTTTGTTTTTGTTGTTTTAATTCCACAAGTTATTCTAATGTGCAGTCAGATTTGGGAATCGATGTGCTATCTTAACAAGAAAAACTTAAATGAGAAAATGGGATATACCTCCAAGTAAGTCTCAGAATACAACAATAAACCAAAATAGAAAAAGAAATGAAAGAGCTTTAGAAATCAAATCCCTTTTAGGGGACAGTTCTTCCAAATGGTATTTAATTTTATTTAACATTGATCAGCAACCAACCATGTTTCTGTAGACCTGAATCTTCCAGAGTGCTGCCAAACCCTTCCCCATACTTTCCAGGCCAAACGAAACCTCATAACCCCCGTCTCAAGGAGAACTAAGGTATGTTTCCCTTTCATTCATTGCTCTTCTAGCTGAACTTAATCTAGATCCAAAATTGTCAGAAATTACACAGTACATAAAGGATGTTATTTGTAATTATGATGCTGAGACAGCCCTAGCAATTCTTCCTAGGACTTAGCCTACAAAAAGAGGAGGTCCTGTCTGCTGCAAATTTGTTAATTTTTTTGCAACTAATTAAAATAATGAAACTCTTTGTTCAACCACCCAAAATTTCACATTTTGGTATGAGTCATGAGGATTTTAGGATATTCAGGGAAAGAATGAATCAATCTTCACTTTTGCTACCAATGAACCTATAGTTTCTCTAGTTCCCCCCCCCAAAAAAAAAAAAAAGAAAGAGCAAGAAAAGAATATTAGATCAGGACTTAATCCTTTAAACCTCATTTTAGAGTGTATAAACAATTGCACTTCAATTTAGTCAGAAAATTCTTCTGTCCACTATTTCCTACTCCATAATGAAACAAGAATATCTTCTCCTCATTATGGGGACCATGTGGCTAAATTGATGTCTAAATCTACCAATGGGCAAAAATAACTAAAGTAGAACATAAAGGATAGATAGTTACTTGTGAAGTGGTGTTCCAATAAATATTTAATAACCATTTGTGCAGGGTGTGAGGAAGGAAGAGGTGAGGGATGGGCAACCTTGATTTACAGTGTTTGCCAATTTCCATGGTGTAAATACTCCTACCATGGTCGATTTCAAGCATCAATGCTGTATGAACCAGCCAGCAAAATTCCTGAAAACTGAACAGTTGGCTCTGGTGAGTCAATGCATGAGGACTTCAGGACACCACTGCCTAATAGTGTCCAGTTTATCTTAGCTATTCATTGCTGCATGTGTGCTGAAAGCATGACCCCACAGAATTAATCATCATTAACTCAATAATGCTAAAATATATTGAGATTAAATTTCATGTAAGCCAGACATGGCTTGAAGGAGAAACTCTCCAGTCAAGATTTATACTCTATTTTATTTTCCCTGCCCCCATATCTAGTGGCTTATAGGAATCACATTAGCAATCTCATTCCTTTATTCTTAAGATAAACAGTAGCACTATGGTTTTAATTTTGTTGTATTATTTTGGACCAAATGTTGTCAGATTTCTAGTCATAGCTCTGCAGGTCCAGGAACTTTGCAGCCCTTGGGGGGAACAAACAATGTCCAATTATGCATTTACAGGCCACTGGTACAGAAGGAGGTATACTCTCCATCAAGCAGGAGGAGTGCTGTTCTTATAGTGGAAAGTGCTGGAATGACGTTCCAGAACATCTCATTAAGAATTATATAAAGCAGAAAAGTATTCTGTAACCTAAATTGCAACAGAGATCAGTTATGTGACTTAATGAAATTTTGTATTAAATCAATAACCAAATATCTCTTTATATGAATTTTGTATATGTTACATAATAAAAGAAAACATATTTTTAACAAAATCCTTTTTTTTAATCAGGGAAGAATTCTCATTCTCACAGACATTATGTAGGATCAGCCTATCTTCAGTATGCCCCACTGGAGAAACCTCAAGAGACAGGGAAACAGAGGAAGAAGATCGTTTAATATGTATTAGTTTGTAATCAGTTGTAAGTGGTCACTTCACTAACAAGTCTTCCTAATTCTCCAATAGGAATGAAGATTGGGAGGAATGGATTCAGAGAGGTTTTCACCAGGTTTCTGGATGATCTCTTGGTCATCCAAAACTCACCTACCAAACTCACCCAGTAAAACGTAGACAGATAGTGAGGGAAGAAACCACCACTCACCTGTATCTAAAGCAGACTGAATTCATTTGGAGTTAGAACTGGGCAAAGCACAGGCTTTCTGAAGGAAGCAAAAAACTCTTGCATTGGGTTTGGGGGAAGTATGGAGTTCAGGAAATGGCTAATTTTAGAAATGGGAGTATATAGGTATTAGTTGACTTTCAGTGTGGAGGTTTAGTGATTGGCTGACTTTCAGAAGTCTGGGTACCAGAGCAAACTGTTGCTGTTTGTTTGAGAAAGGTTTAAAGCCAGTTTGGTGGTTACTTGCCTACAACTTGACACTAGAAACAAAGGACAATCATTCTTGTACTTCCTTTTGTGAACTTGGAAAATAGGAATATTTTATTCTCAGAAAAAAATCAGGAACAGGGTTTGCTGTGGTCAAGTGCAGAATTTCTTATAGATGATACTTCTTACATTTTATGAGAAAAATACACCCTTTAAGAAAGATGTTAACTACATTAATAAACATTGAATGTTTCTAATATACTAAAATTCATTACTTTCATAATTAATAATAAAATTTCTAACAATTAAAATATAAATGATTAAATCTAGTATTTGTGGTGAGAGAATAATGTGACCTGAACAAGCAAAGTTAAAATATTAAAACATGGGCTACTGCACGTGACAGCGTAATGATCATTTTTTTGTTCCAGGTTTATCTACTTCCAAAAGTAGAAATATGAAAACCAGCTAGGTCTGTTCAAAATTTAACTCTGCCATTTACTAGAAGTGTGGCTGTAGAAAAATTAATGTTACATTTTCTTTATTAGTAAAATAAAGATAAAAATAACTTTCACTGCTGTAAGAAGAAATGTATAGGAAAAAAAAATGCCTTTATCCATACACAACACACTCCTGAAATTATAAACACAAGTGGACTGTGAGACTATTCAGTTATAATCTTTCATCTACAATAGTTGCTGCCAATAAAAATAATTGTGTTATCATTATTATATTAATCCCAATTATGCCTTGTAATATATTTCTCGCATTTTATAAATGGTCTTTATCTTTGTTTATTTCCTTCACAGTTGTCCACACATGTTAAGATCAAAGTTTAACCACTTTCAGGACACTTTCATAGCTAACACATGAGACCCACACTCATTAAAACTAATAGCAATATTTTCATTTTTCTATTTCCATAAAAAAGAGGGAAATATAATCAAAGTTCAAATAGTTGTACTAATTGCCAAAGACAACAATAATACCAAAATCAAATCATTGGTTGGAAGGCAGCACTGCCAATGCTGGACTCAAAATACTCAATTATCAACTCAAGTATGGATGTCACAATTTGCTGTGGGAGACAAACTACAATCTAATACAGTCATTATTATTCATGTGGGGCTATTTAAATTTAAAATGATTATTAAATAAAATTCAAAATTCAGTTCCTTAATTTCACTAGCCACATTTCAAGTGCTCAGTGGTCAAACATGGCTAATGGGTATCATTGCATTAGCATGTATCATTGCAGGAGAAATTTTCACCATCAGAGCAAGTTCTATCAGGTAATGCTGATCTAGAGACTTTTCCATGCATAATGTTTGAAAATTATTTTCCAGATGCTGTCAATTCTTCACTCATTATAGTTCATCCCTTTCTTTCTGTTATCAGCACTATTATCTCTTAGTTCAGGATCCTCATGATTTAGTTCTTGCAAAAATCTATAAATGGTATTGCTATTTCTAGACTTTTTCCCAGCTCATCCATCTTAAACAAATTTTCCTCAAGTGATGCTTTGGATCTGACATTTCCCACCCAAACTTTCAGGATCTTCACCTTGACTGTGGAAACAAATGCCAAGCTAAAGAATTTAGTTCATAAATATCTCCCGTCAACTAGTTTCTGCTCCTCCTTCCCCTCTCCCCCCCGACATATGAATTCCTAAACCATGCAAATCATCTGCTCTATCACAAATTGTCAGTTCACTGTCCCCTGGCTATGCTTTGCCTACTTCCACTGTCGCGCACGCAAATTTTTCCTGTCTGGAAATCCTCATTGATTCTGTTCCCCTAGGCCTGAATGTTATGCCATAATCCTATAAAATCCAGTTTAAGTCCCATTTTATCCATAGAGCTGAAACTGATACCACACACTACAACACTCCACATCAGTGATCTCTTCTTCTATGAAACTCTGATAGTCCCCAATGAATATCAGATTTTATGATGCTCCTCCTATTACTACCTGCATTCAAAGAATTTATAATCTATTCTATAGATAGAATTATATAGCCATAAACAGGAGTCGAGTCATGTTTTTTGTATACTCAGGATATACAAAAACATCTACCACAATGTATTTCAGTAAGTATATTTTTAAAAATAATATATCAAGATTATATTTTGAAAAGGAAATGAAAAGGCAGGAGGCGAAAACCTTATTTTTTGAGCATCCTTCATTGAATCTTTACCACCATTCAAGGTTAAGTATTATCAGTCCAACTTTACATACACAATTCAGAGAATTTAAATAAATTGGTCTAGGTCATGGCTAAGAAATAGCAAATAAGAGATTTGAAAACAAATTTCTTGTATTCTAAAGTCCGTGATATTTTAGCACAATGGAAAATCACTTAGGGCCAATGCTTCTTCCTCTTGAATCGGTACTTTGAAAAAGAGTATTCATGACATATAATCAAAATTTTACTTTTGTCATTTCTATCTTCCTGTGTTCTTTTAAACCTGAGCACTGGGGGACTTTTTACACCTGTAATTGAATTAGTCAGGCAGATGTCATGATATTCTAATCTGTCAGTAATAAAAATTCCTATGGTCACTTTAAATATTCATCCCAAATTGCAGTATCTAACCCAATATATTAATTAACACTTTTAACTTCATTCCCATATAAGACTCCCCACTGCTCTCCAGTTAAGGATGGGAACAGATGGGCCACCTGCTTTCAGGAACAGGACTTAGACTACTTCTTCTCTTTCTTTCCCTCACTTTTTTTTTCTTTTCCTCTTACTTAATAGCTGCTATTTGTTAATCTCCCAGGATTGAATGTATGGTGTAAGAGGGAGAAGTAAAAGAGATAGGAAAGTTTTTGTTTGACTGTACCGTCATGAGAGAGGACCATGTTCTTCTGGCTTGCCAGATGTTGAAAATTGACCCATGTTCTCTCATGGGTATTTTTTTTTTTTTTTTTTTTTTTGGAATATGATTTATTTTTTTTTTTTATAATTTTTTTTATTTTTTATTGACTTTGTAATAATATTACATTAAAAATATATATGTGAGGTCCCATTCAACCCCACCCCCCCACCCCCCCTCTCCTCCCCCCCAACAACACTCGTTCCCATCATCATGACACATCCATTGGATTTGGTAAGTACATCTTTGGGCGCCTCTGCACCTCGTATACATTGGTTCACATCATGGCCCATACTCTCCTCTATTCCATCAAGTGGGCCCTGTGAGGATTTACAATGTCCGGTGATTACCTCTGAAGCACCATCCAGGGCAGCTCCATGTCCCAAAGACGCCTCCACCTCTCATCTCTTCCTGCCTTTCCCCATACCCTTTGTCCATTATGTCCACTTTTCCCAATCCAATGCCACCTCTTCTATGTGGACATTGGATTGGTTGTGTCCATTGCACCTCTATGTCAAGAGGAGGGTCAGATTCCACCTGGATGCTGGATGCAATCCTCCCATTTTCAGTTGTAATCACTCTAGGCTCCATGGTGTGGTGGTTGTCCTTCTTCAACTCCATCTTAGCTGAGTGTGGTAAGTCCAATAAATCAGATTGTAGGTGCTGGAGTCTGTTGAGGCTCAGGATCTGGCTATCACATTGTCAGTTCTCATGGGTATTTTTGAAGATTCTTTGGATACTTTCATGCTGGGCACCTCTAATTGCAATTCCCTTGACCAAAGCAGTGTCTCACCTTCAGCTCTGCAGCTTCTGATCTCAGTGGCATACTCCCCTACACTCTTACTCTAGGAGTCCGTCAGCCTAATGGAGCATCTTTTTTACTGGAAGATGTTTAAATGACCCCAAACTAATAATCCTACTGAATTTTCCCCATGACTATAATTCATGCACATTTGACCTCCTCACAGAAGCACACACAGAAACTCTAGACACAGTCCTCTCCCCTGCAGTCACTAACTGCTTTAACTTACTTAGGTGTGAGTCAGGCATGGGTCTAATATGTTCTCCAATTGTAAGGAACACACACCAAGTTCTGGAGCAAAGATATTCCTTCAATTATTCTCATGGGATCGAGGGGGTAGTGGCTACCACAGCACTCAAGGATTCTCTCCAAGAACTCTCCTCTCCTCATAAAATCCTGTTGGCTCCCCCACTTTCTTGGTCCTTAGTATAGTTTCCAGAATCATCTCTCTGATTCTCAGATAAATCATCTGCCTTAGAATTCATTCTTGAATATAGTCCCATGTCTTCAAGCCTCAGCCAAACCCAAGAGAGGAAAACCCCATCTTTTTGTCATTGTCTTATTTTCTTACACATAGAAAGCCCCATTTTAGCATCCTGTTACACACATACTAAAGTGCAAATGTCTCAGAATATCATCTCTATCATAGGCTGTAATTATTTTGACCACAAAGTGGCAAGTTATTTCTCCAATATATTCATTTTCTATATATCAGCATATTCTGTATCCCTCAGTTCCCCATTATTCTTACATGGTGACATAATTTCTCCACTCTTTTCATTTATGATATATAACATATTATAATCTTAAGTCTTCCAAGTGCTCAATTAAATTTTGTTTTAATGCTCATCTCAAGAATCACTCCTGGTTTTCTTGCTCTTTTCAGCTTGCTTTTCTTACTTAGATAATACTGTTCAATAATATTCCCTACCTCTGCTTATTTTGAATCAGAGCAGGCAAAAGTAGATATTGTTTTCTCTCTGCCTCTGATTTCAGAAAAATTGCTAGTCTCATTGCAAGTAGGAAAATTCACTCATCCAGTTGTCTTTCACAAATAGAGCAAAGCAGAATCTGCTTCTAAGTTAAACAAAAAGCAGAAATCAGAATGTCAAATTATAATTGGCATATCCCAGACATAATCAATATTGCCTTTTGCAAGTTCCTCCCACAGCTAAAGCAAACCCTGGTTAGCGCTGGCCAAATCTTGACTAATTTGGCTTCAAGTTACTACCATACTTAATATCTCTGAATCAACACTGATGACTAAGATAAAGTGAACTACAAGAAATGATCAGTCTTCATGCAAAAACTTTTTTACTTTGTGCCAACTATTGCTGGTGCACCTGTTTTATGTTCAGAATGGGAAGAGAATCAAAAGTGATGTGGCCAATTTTGAAAGAGATTTAATGCTTCAATGTCTCAAAATAGCTCAAATACATAGCATCGCTTCTACTACTTATTCAAACTGCAAGGCTGATTAAGCATATGTGTAATGCAGGCATGCAAATAAAAAAATCACCTACTCAGGTCCCACATTACTCTTTCAGGTTCCAATTCCTTGCATAAGAATTGGTATACACCAAGTGGAAAAAGAGAGAAGCCAGCAATTAAGGGAGTTTTTTATGGGATACACATAGCAGAAGTAACATAAGAGAAATTTCTGAATTTTTAAATATGGCATTTGCAAGGGGCTCTAGAAATCTAGTCCAATCTCTGTTTTTCAGATGGAGCACTTCATGCTCTCATAGACCGTGTTAAGCCAGCATCAGAGTAAAATAAAGCCTCTTTGATCTAAATTCTAAGAGAAGTAGAATTTAATTTAACTAAGGTCAGATTAATCCAAAGCTTTAACTCTGGAACCATGAAAAAGCTAAGCAATTGGTGATAAGAAGTGTTTTAATGGACGATTAATGTGAATAAACCAATTTCATTTGCCTGGGGAAACCACCTATGGCAAGTGGAAATATGGAGGGTCATGTTCTGGATTCATTCTTCAAGCAGTTTTGTGAGTTGCACTAGCCCTCCCAGAACTCAGGAAAAATAACAGGATAAAACAGGTACGTAAGTGAAGACTGAGACTCTCACATCTATGCAGATCAGGTATAGACCATGAGTGAGAATAGAAGAGTAGACCTAGAATCTACCATTAAGGGGTAGGCATGTTGTAATGGGACACTGAAGGATGATTCAAAACTGGGGATAAATCCTTAGGAGGAAAAGACATGCAAGATTTCATACAAATAGCAAAAGATGCAAACCGAGTTCAAGACTCAGAGTGTGTACCCAAGAAATATTGGACATAAAGTGACTAGAAATCCAGATGGGTAAGGATGCATATCCAAAGGACAGTTTAAGCACCCATTAGCACAAAAGTGGAGAATGCAATGATGTGATACTTCATTGACATGTGAAGTACATTATGTCATTTGGATGCTTTTCTATTGATCAAAAATTTCATTTTGTTTAATCTCCAAATGCAAATTTTAAAAATTAAACTTATACAATAACATTTCTTAAAATGCACCATTTTCTAAAACTATCAGATCATATGTTTTTTGGCAATTGAGCCACAAATTCAATTTCAAATTAACTCAATGCTATTTAGTGCAGGAAAAAAAAATGTTTTAAAAAATATCTGGGAAAAGGTGACCAGGATACAATGACAAACAAGACCCAGGAACTGCTCCCATAGAACTTACAGTGAAAATACCCATTGAATAATTTAAAACGTAGTGAATATTAGGAAAGTAATGCTATCAGAGTACATTACAAGGGAAATTCAATCTAGTGTGTGCAATCAGGGAAAGTCTCTTTGACAGTGATATATAAATGAGATTTGAAGAGTGAGTTGAAGTTAGGTGAAAATTTGAAAATCCATTAGGACATTTTTTGGCTATCACCATAACCGAGAGGGCTTGATGGGCATTCAAAAGAATGAATTGACCAAGCAACCAGAGAACTCTGAAAAACAATATATTTTGCTATAAACATTTAACTGTACTTACCTAGACAAGATATTGATAAGGTGGAAATGGTCCTTGGTAATCCTGAGATGCTTTTGAGACCAGTGCCTCATTCTTTTATGCTTTCACTATGAGTGCCCAAGATTAGAAAAGTCATTTAATTTTTCCATTGCCACAAAAATGGAGGGTGCTATTAGCATTTACTAGATGAGGCCCAAGGATTCTAGGTACCTTGTACCATGGAAATTATTCAGCATCCCTCTTGACTTGAGAATATCATGCCAGGCATTCAATTATTTGAAAAACTTGAGCCGACGCCTTAAGACCCTTCTACATATAAACACAAAGTATTAGGTTCGCAGTTATGATATACATAGTGTTCCAGGAATGCAACTATTGTAGAAAATGAGAGAAGACTATATTTTATTTTGTTTGGAAGTTTACCTACATTTTCATCATTCTGGAAGATCACATCATTGACAGAAGTGCTAGTAATGGTATTTGGGCTCTTGGTATATAACATACCTGTGTCAGTCTCCTTTTGTACCATCAAATCCATAGGAATTCTTCAAACAGCATCTGATAATCTTATTATGTCTTCTAGTGTCATTTTGTTAAAGCATTTACATATGGAAATACATATTATTTTACTATTAATCTTTTATTTTCCTTTATATAACAGGTACAGCATTTTAAAAAATATTATATACAGATTTTATTTCAGGAAAATAGAGTTGGCATTATGAAATATATATTCTATAAAGTGAACTTTGGCTCTGAGAGGGTCTCAGCTTGAAGAGAAAATATATATACATATCCATGGTAGCTCATCAAATACTTGTAAATGTTTTAAAATGTTATTATTTTAAAAGAAGATTTGAAAAAGACACAAATGGGGTAGAAGGCAAAGCCCAATTTCAAACTCAGTTATGAATGCTCTAAAGTCAATGCCTGTATAACACTACTTAATATATAAAAATGGCTCTATAAATGACAACAGAAATCCCTGCCATTTTTATGTCTACAAATAACCTTAAACTTTGTGCTCAAAAGGAAAAAAAAAGAAGATTCCTTGTATCCTGTCTAATTGATTACTGCCCCATTCTTAGATTGAATTGAGATATGGGATAAAATGTGTGATGTTTGCAGCCAGTCTTAATGCATGCAGTTACTAACTGCTATACATGTGTCTGTCTCATAGCTTTAGCTAAATTCCCCAATATTTCATCCCTAATTCCCCCTCAACCCAAGGACAGAGATTCCTGTATGGGATCCCATTGGTCATTAGCAAAGCTGTGTCTTTTTCAGAGTTTCAATCAATTACTTTACTGAATTCAATTACTTTACTGAATGCCAAAACTGTCTTAAAACAGCAGCAGTTTTTTACTCTGCCCACACAAGTTCCCTGAATTAACGTCTGAGGAAAACACCTTTTCCTCAAGGTATTTCATTTTTCCATATAACTCACTGACTTCCCTACTGATTTTCCCCATAAAATGCTAAGAGGTATATTGCCTGGATCTTGAATTTTCCTACATCCTACACTTTCCATGTGGCTCTCACACTGTCATCTGAGTCTTCTAACCTTCTCTCCCAGTGTTTAAATCTCAACTTAAGGAATCTCTAAATCAGGCTCCCATGTCCTGATTTTTCCCTCTTCCTACACAAACAACTGCAAACATCAACCCACTTAAAATTCTGTTGAAATTTGTTATACCAGATACTTCCAGAAAAAAAAACAGGCTTTTATATAATCTTGAGATTTTGTGTAATTTGGGCAAGCCTCTTAACCTATATTTGCCTTAATATTTTCATATGTAAATCAGGTTTAATAAAAGAAAATTAACCTCATAGAGTTGTGAGGATTAAATGAACTAATGTAGGTTACACATTTAAAAGAGTACTTACACGAAGTAAGCACTACATAATATACTATTATGATGCACAATTTTGGAATCATATTTTACAATCTACTTCAATGTTAAAAGGCAATAATTTTAACTATACTTAGCAAAACATATTAATTCTCACTTAATTAGAAAATGTGCTGATTATACAAATATAAATATACTCTATAAAATTTTAGAGTTACCCAGGGACCCAGTGAATCTGATAACAAATTGAATCTGCTTCCACACCCACAGACTGGGTGAAGCTGTCACTAAATAGACACTGGGTAGACCCTTGGCATTCATTGGGGTTTTGGCCTGTGGGGAGCCACCCGCTGTGAAATCTATTTACAGCCTCCAACAACATGGGCGGATTTCACAACTACCTCAGCTCTGCCCCTCCATTTCCTTCTTCTTCTTCCTCCTTGTTTCTTTGTTCTCCCCTTCCCTCCACAACTCTGGTGACCACAGCAAGCACACATGCGCAAGGCGCGAAACTCTGCAGACCCGGGACAAACTTTCAGTCAATCCCCTCCTTGGACGTCTGCCACCCGCAAAACCAGCCTACCACCTATGGACATGCTCCCTTCCCTCAGTATAAATTCCCACGTTCTACCCCCAATAAACGAGGCTTGATCAGAACCCTGTCTTGCCTCCATTCTTCTCTCGACTCCTGCCCCTACCCCTGCTTCTTCCCACAGGCCCCTGGACTCGCCCCCGCCGATTTCGGGCATTGGCCCATCTAAGGTGGGTGAGCCTCCAATTTGGCAGCATCAGCTGGCATTCACTCCAGATTACAGGACATGTAAAGCCATCTGTTGTGCATTCTAGAAGCTTCAGTCTCATGGGCAAATGACTCACCATTTAGGCAGTTGTTGCATGCATGTCCAATTGCTGTGGACTTTAAAGCCCAAAAAGGTAAGAAATCATTTTAATTACCAGCATGAAAACTAATCAGAATAATATTCAGTTCTCTCTGCTAATTCTCAAAACTGGGCTTTAATTAGACCAATGTTGGGGTACCAGACAATAAACTGAAACCTATCATGAACCTCATTTCATCAAGCCCCTGGCAAGCCTCCTTATCAATTGCCTACCTGATATCCCTTGCTCACTCAGTTGTGCAAATGTCCAAAATAGTATTCTAGTTGCATGGTTGAAGTTCCTACATTAAGTGCAACACTTCATTCTAAGATTCTCAGAAAAGGGGCAGTTAAGTCTCAAGTAGTAGGCTTGGAATGTGAGGAGGAAATGTGGGCATTGCAAAAGCAACAGGCCTTATATCACTGAGTCATAGCTGGTTTGAGGAGCCGCTGGGTCTCTTGTTCTCATCAGGGCACTTTTGCCTTCAGATAAAGGTAGGCTGTTGCAGAGAGGAAGGGGCATGGTTGTAACAGTTGTGGAGAGGCCAAGAAAGGGATATTGGGGCCAGATACAGGGCTTGGATAGAAAAGGATTTGAGTAGCTGTAGGATAAGGGAAAGATAATTTTCCAAGCTTTTGAAGGAGAAAGTTAGGGCTAAGGCAGGGAATTATAAGAAGTTAAGACGCAACAAATGAAAATTTTCATCTTTGAACTTTCCCATTTGTCTCTTACCTTCTTCCTTCTCACCACTTACTCCAATGTGTAGTCTCTCCCTTTTATTCTATCTCCTTTCCCTGGGTTTTCTTATCCCTTAACTGACCATGACATAACATTTTATTTTTGTATTATTTGTGGAATTTAAATGTCTCCCACTATAAAATACATTAAATTCCTGTCCTTCTTTCTATCTAATGTTTTCTCCCTTATCACTTCCTCATTGCTCGCTCTCTCTTAGGAATCCCTTGAAAAAAACATTTTCTCATGCACAATCCTTGTGCCCTCACCTTCCAGAATATATCCTGGGGCCTATATTTTCACATTTGAATGACCCAACTATTTGTTTTGTTAAGAAGTTTAAAAATTGTCTCCCAAAAAAGGAATTATAATTAAAATTTTTAGAAAACCTAATATTTCTCCCATCACAGAACTCCTAATTTTTAATTTTAAAAATTACCATACACTACCCTATAAAATATCCATCTTTGATATAAAGTAATATTTTAGGTAACATGTCATCAAGTAAAATCAATTCTCAGCATACATTCACAGGAAAGAGTTTCAAAAAATATATGGAAGTTATAGGATAGTAGTGTTGTACTCAAAAGAAGTTTAACCACACTACTTGAAATCTCATGAGCTAGAAGTCTCCTAACTAGAAATGGCCAAAAAAGACATTAGATAGCAGATCAGAGAGGATCATACATTACATGGAAATTTGAACTAGAAAGTTCAACTAAGGATAAAAGATGATCTCTAGGTCTCTTCCAACCCTCAGATTCTATTTGCCAAATCTATATAACATGGAGAATGGGTCTCTAGACACCTCCTTCTCCTACCTATGGTTTATGGTGTAGCTTTACTGTTTAACCCAAACTCTTCTCTATGTTCAAATATTTATACTTAATATTCAAATAATAATATCAAAGTGCATTACCATTTTGAAAAATAGAAACATTTAAGGGATTGTTCACCTCTCTAACCCAATTTATTGGTATATATTGGTGTTTATAACCAAGACTTAATTACACTGATTATTGCTAATGTAGCAGTTTGGTATAGTTTATGAATTCCAAAAATAGATATTAGATTATGTTTGTAAACTGGTCTGTTCCTATGGGCATATTATACTGTATTGATTCAGAGATTTCACTTCTTCTTGATTAAATAATGATTAAGGCTCTGATTGGGCCACATCAGTAGGATGTTGTGTCCCCGCCCCTCGGTGGACAGGGATTCAAGAGAAAACTAAATGGCAGAGTAGTTAGTTGGGGTTTTAATGCTGGAGCCCTGGGAAGTAAAAACACAGAGAAGCACATACGTGAGGAAAGAGAGAAGGCTCCATTAGACACAGCAGAGGCCCCAGGAAGAGAGACAAGCTGTTTGCCTGATAGTTTACAGCTGGCCTTGTGGAGAGAGCGGGGCAGCTGAGCCCAGAGAGAAACAAGCCCAAGGAGAGAGAGAAGACTTGTCCCAGCCTACAACTGATATTGGAAGAAACTAGGACCACAGAGCTTTAAGAAGAAGCCTGAACCCTTGCAGACATCGGCAGACATCTTGCTCCAACATGTGGCAACAGACTTTGGTGAGGGTAGTAACTCATGCTTTATGGCCTGGTATCTGTAAGCTCCTACCCCAAATCAATACCCTTTATGAAAGCCAACCGACTTCTGGTATTTTGCATCAGCACCCCTTTGGCTGACCATTACAGAGTTTGGTACCAGAGAATGGGAAAGTGCTTTTGCAATTACCAAAATTGTGGAACAGTTTAATAAAGGGGTAAGGGTTATTTTTTGGAGGATGTTGAGTCCCTGCCCCCTTGGTGGGCAGGGCTCACAGAGAAAACTAAATGGCAGAGTATTTAGTTGGAGTTTTAATACTGGAGCCCTGGAAAGTAAATATACTGAGAAACAGATATGTGAGGAAAGAGAGAAGGCTTTATTAGACATAGCAGAGGCCCCAGGAAGAGAGGCGAGCCATTTGCCTGATAGATTACAGCTGGCCTTGTGGAGAGAGCAGAGCAGCTGAACCCAGAGAAAAATGAGCCCAAGAAGAGAGACAAGACTTGTCCCAGCCTACAGCTGATATTGGAAGAAACTGAGACCACAGAGCCTTAAGAGGAAGCCTGAACCCTTGCAGACATTGGCAGCCATCTTGCTCCAAAACGTGGCAACAGACTTTGGTGAGGAAAGTAACTTATGATTTATAGCATGGTAACTGTAAGCTTCTACCCCAAATAAATACCCTTTATTAAAACCAACTGATCTCTAGTATTTTGCATCAGCACCCCTTTGGCTGACTAATATAGCTAATAACAGATAAGAAAGCATTTTGCTCTGAATACAATCTTATCTAATTAGGTATACAAACAATCATTAATTCCCTACATAGTTAAAGGAAAAGAAAGACAGCCTTCAAACCTCAAGATACCAGGTGAATCACACAAGAAAATAAATAACTGCATTGAAATTGTATATTTGGGGTTCATAATACAGAACCTTCAATTTAGTGGAAACATCTTATACCATGTACTTCAAAAAGTTTTTCAGTGTTTTCATTTTATCATTCATTCATAATGACATGCTTTCTTCAAAAATGTCTAGTTAATGCCAACAATTTTAAAGTAGATGGAAATTTACAATATTTGTTTTCTGACCCTGCAAATCAAGGGGCAGTTATAAAATCTGGAGTACTTCATATTCATGTCTTTGACAATACAATGTAAAATCCATTAGGTGTCAAAACTGCTTTGAACTTCAGATGGTTTTTTCATAAGAAATTCAAAATATCCTTAGGATTTTATAACCCAGCTTTCCTTGGTTATAAGTTAGAGTCCACATTTATTAAGTACCTACTAAGTGAGAAGCACCATGTTAGAAACTATGGCTAAAAGATACTACTACTAATATAAATAACAATAAGCAACATTAATCACAAATGTACTATGAGTTACGTGTTTTACTTGCAATATCTTATTTAATCAATTACCCATCATAATAGAAGCAGAAACCAAAACTTGCCCTGGTCATACATTCAATTTATAGGCCTACCTAACTGCAAAGCCCACATTCTTATCCACTATATATGCCTGAGCTAAGCACAAAGGTAAAAATCACCCTCTATGGTAGCGGCAAGCACAAGGCACAAGAAAAAGTTCCTAACTACATCTGGGAAGTAGGTGACTGAATCAGAGACAGGAATTATTGGAGTATGTCCCAACAGAGGTAATATTTGATCTGAATTTCAAGGAATGCTTTGGAGATAGTCAAAAGATTGAGGATGAAGGGGAGAGACAGAAGAAACAGAATTTGAAGTCACAGAATCATGTAAGAGCAGAGTGTAAATGAGAATTTACATTTCAGTGTAGTTGCAATGAGAATAGTAGGACATGATAACATGCAAACAGGTAGGTGGGAAGCATTGGTTGTTATTAAAGACTTGGTCTGACTTGTTCAGAATTGGTATGAAGTTCATTCTTCAAATGAACTTCATTTAAGGATAATATTTTTTAAAATCACTGAAGGATTTTAAGCAGGGGAATGAAGTAATAAAATATACATTTAAGAAAAATTATTCAAACTACTTTAATTAGGCAGTAGATATGGAGGAAAGAAGATGGATTCAAGAGATAGTTCTTAGGGACCATGTTAGGAGGAGGATAGGGAGGAGAGCAGAAATATCGAAATGTCCAGGTCATTCAAGACATTTGGCTTGGTCAACTTCAGTCAATTTGGTCAAACTCATTGCAGTGATGGTGGGGTACATTCACTGTAAAACTTTGGACAGTTGGCAGAGCAAGTGTGGATAAACCAGACGTTCCATTCTGATTTGGATTGTTTGAACCTAAAAATAAAGAATTTAATTACTCTGAATTTTAAAAATCTAATCAAGATTCCTTAGTTTTTCTCTCAGAAGCCAATCAAGTTTAGAAATCAAACAAGCAAAAATAACAGCTTTTGCACGCCCAGACTTTTAGCCCTTTTGAGACTTAAAGGACAAAAAAGAAAGGAGAGGGAGAGGAACAAAAGAGAAAGGGGATAAGGAGCTTACTCTCCCACTGGCTTCTTTTTTTTTAATACATTTTTTTTTAAAAGATACTTAGATTACACAAAATGTTAAACAAAAAAATACAAGGGATTCCCATATGCCTCACTCCCCATACCTCCCACCCTTCCCCACATTAACAACTTCTTTCATTAGCGTGATACATTCATTGCAATTGATGAACACATTTGGAGCATTGCCACTAGGCATGGATTATAGTTTACATTGTAGTTTACACTTTCTCCCATTCAATTCTGTAGGTTATAGCAGGATATATAATGGCCTGTATCTGTCATTGCAATGTCATTCAGGAAAATTTTAAGTTCCAAAAATGCCCCCTTATTACACCTCTTTTTCCCTCTCCCTGCCTTCAGCACCTCCAGTGGCCATTGCCTCCACATCAATGATATAATTTCTTCCATTGCTAGAATCACAATAAGTCTATAGTAAAATACCTGTAAGTCTACTCTAGTCCATATTTTATCCCCCAGTCCTGAGGATTCTGGCATGGTGATAACCACTCCACCCATCACTTATGGCTGATGGATGGAACTCTCTTGCTTGCAGTTCATTGGACTCACCCAGGACAACTAACAAGGAGGTAAGGTAACCATCATACCAAGGAACCAAGAGCATCTACAATTGGCTTGTTTCTTGTTAGCAGAGAAAATAGTCTCTTATAGTTATTAAGACTGATCAGAACTTGTGAGCAGATGAGTGGACCCTAGGATACTGACCCAGACTTCAAGGTGAAAGCAGTCCATGATGACGTAGGGGTGCTTGTTCAAAGATTTTACTATTCAAGTAAGTGTAACTGGGACATGAAAGTGAGAATCAGAAGCTTTGTTCTACAGGCCTCTTGCCTTATAACATGACTCCTTCTTAGTACTACAGATAATTTTCCTCTGATATCTATGTCATCTTCAACTTACAAACATTTTTGCTAATGCCCTATATATGTATATATATTATCTCACTAATGGTAACAGGGCTACACTAGAGAAAGATTACTCTTTAGAAAATGATTGCTCCTTTAAGCATTCTAATTCAACAACATCAACCCTTTTGACAGATGAATTACTAAATGCTCCCTACTTGGGGTAGACCAACTAAAAATAGTAGTCCCCATCCTAGGAACTTTTACAGTCCTATGCCAGGGTGTACTTTCCAGTCCCCATCCAGCCCCTCCAGCCAACATAACCAAACATGGGGACGTCAATGCAAATAACATCCTACTTCATAATCTTTATAGACAATAAAGCATACTCACCATTCCACAATCCCAGGGCAATTGCCTTGTGCAACTCCAGGCATATCAAGCACATGGACAGGTTGTGATGGTCCTCCTCAAGTTGTGCCACATGGTAGCCCTGCACAATACTCATCCAAGGATGAAATTACCACATGATTTGGTAATTAAAAAGGAGGGAACCCTTTGGCAAACGACACTTTCTCTAAAATGCCTCCCTACTACACATTTTTCACCAGGCATCTAATCTATCAACTCTACCTCCAAATTATGTCTCAAATCTGTCCTCTCCATTTCACCTTCAATTCTAAGACACCATCCTCTCTCAGCAGGACAACTCTTCTCAGGTGTCCATTATTTCCCTCTTCCAGTACATTTTCTACAATAACCACAATGATCTTTTCAAAATGATCTTTTTTTAAAAAGTCTGATAATGCCCCCCCTTCTTAATTCAGTGGTTTTCTGTTGTTCTTAAAATAAAATCCTAAATTTTATGGTCTACAATGTCTCTGCATGATATTCTTTCTTCCTCCCCACTCTCACCTTACATCACCCACTCTTTCTTATAATCTTGCAGTCACAAATGTCTTCTCTCAGATTCTTCAGAGTGCCAAACTCCTATCTCAGGACACTTGCATGTGCTCTTTTCTTTGCCTGGCATTTTCTCTCCTGAGCCTTTCATGCTGCTGTTCCCACTCAACTTTCAGGTTCCAACATAATTGCTACTTTCTTAGAGAAGCCTTCCTGATTTAAACCAGGTACCACGATGAGAGGTGATAATCTCTCATCTCCTGTGCTTTACTGAATACTAATCATATTTCATTATTAGATATTTATTTTGATACAATTAGTTGAATGCATCTCCCCAGGTTGTAAATGCTGCCAGAACAGGGCCTGTGCCTGTTCTGTTGACCATTGCATCCTTTGCACCTAGGACAGTGCCTGCTATATTTAATGGATGACTGAGTGGATGATGGGGTAATGGGCTCAGAGAGAGATAAAATAAATACATAGTTTTAGAAATTTAGCATATAGTAGACAGATGAAATCACTAGTGAATATACATAATAAAAAACAGAAGACAGCCAGGGACTAAATTCTAGGGAAATCAAACATCCCTGTATATTTGATTAGGCATATGCCTAAGCAAGTCAATTCTTCAGCTACCCAGATGAAAAATAAAAATCTGTGCAAAGGTAATGGTAGTATTGGCAGAATAGCCTTGAAGGTAGCAGTGATGTTGGCAACAATGAAAAAGATAAATTTGGGCTTTGGGGGTTTTGTTTGTGTTTTTGCTGCACAATTTCAGCAGCTTTTTTTTGTTTGTGTCAAACGTTATCATAGCTAAGTTCTGCCTTCTAAACATGCAAACTATAGAACATAAAATCCTCCTCCCTGTAAACCATAGGCAATTTTGACAATATATTTGAATTCATTAACCTCTTAACTCTGGTACAAGTCCATATTCACAAGTAAGACAATGATTAAGTTAATGAGTTAATCATCCCCCTCTAGTTACAGTCTTTCTTAATTAGTTGATTTAAATTGGGGAGTGGGAGGAAGAAGAAGAATCTTCTGTGCCAGATAAGATTTCTGAAGGCTTTTTCTTTTTTTGAAAAATACAGAAATGGAGACATATTTTCAATACCATTTATGATTTTTTAAACTACCAAGTCCTACTAAGCCGATTATCATGTTTTAGCAAAATAAATCACTTGGCAAGTACTTCCTTCCAGGCTGCCGTGACCACAGCCATAAATTGGGCCCTACAGGGGTCACAAAGAGGGAGGTAATATGGGTTTTGCAGGCTTGCAAATTTGAAGCTTGCAAGTCACTTAACAAAAAATTAAGGATGATAGATTATATTTTCAGGATTAGCTGCTTTTCTTATAGGGCCTTAGTTCACACTGTTTCTACACTTAAAAAAAAAGAAGAGAGAGAAAGAGAATCAAAATTTATTCCAGTGTTCCCACATCAATCTGACCAGGCTACACAAAGGCCCTCCCATTACATTATGCAGCTATTGTTCAAATATTCTCAGCATTTTAATATTTTTCTTTCCCATTTAAGATTTTAAAGCTCTCTTAAGCAAGCTTAAATAAATAGAAGATGATAGCCTCACAGTCCCTCACTTTAAGCATTTCTGCCTTGTAAGTGCATTTGTTAAGTGCAAAGATTTAAAAATATCTTTGCACCTTCCTCCATATAGTCTACATATAAGTGAGATGGTATATACTCATTCTATACCTTTAGGGTTCAAGAGTCTTTAAATATTACATCCCAGTGTCCATAGTAGAAAGAAGCAGAAATGCCAGTGTGACAGTTTGGGGCTTTTTGGGGCTCTCAAAAAGGATCATGTTCTTGGAGCTAATCCATTCCTGTGGGTGTGGGACCCTTTGATTGGAGTGGGTTCAGGTGGGGGATCTTTGATTGGATTGTCAGTGAGGCACGACCCAGGCTGGGTCTTGGCCCTCTTGCTGGAGTCCTTTATAAACAGGAGAAACATACAGAAACACACAGAGAAAAAGCCACAGAAATGGAGAGAAGGAATCCAGGAGCTCAGAGCAGAACCTGGGAGAGAGAGAAGCCACAGACAGAGCAGCCCAAAGCAGAACTAGTAAGGGGCCTGCAGGAGAGGGGAGAGACAAGTGGATGGCTGTGTGCCCTGCCATATCCTTGATTATCCAGAGCCAAGCTCAGGGAGAAAGTGGGCCAGAAGAAGGCAGAGACCCAATCCAGAGAGCCACCATTGCATCTTACCACATGGCTGGAGTCCATATCACCAGCAGTCAACTTTCGGTAAGACAGCATTTCTGATGATGCCTGGATTTGGACATTTTCACAGCCTCAGAATCTAATAAATTCCCATTATAATAGCCAACCCATTTCTGGTGTATTGTTCCCAGTGGCTTTTAGCAAACTAAAACAGTCAAGGTAAAGAGAACCTGGCCAAAGAATGTGGAAGATGATAAGAGAGCTTCATTGAAACTCTTAAGACAAGTGATTTACACATACAACCTCCTTTTGCACTTTCAGTGCCCTCCACTCTCTAGTACAGTTCCCCTTGGCTTTTTTCCCTCCCTTTCTCTCATGGATGTTTTCTCACTGATATATAAAAATCATACCAGGTTGGAATAATTTTTCTTTCCAATTCTTTTGATCAAATTCAATAGATATTTTAATTTAAATACTCTTAGGGAAGTGTTTTATGTGTGTGTTTGTCTCCAAAATAAACAAAATTGAAACTCCATGACACTATCACTTGGAATCATAAAGAAGAGAATGTTTTACTTTAGGAGGGTTCTTAGACATTGTCTAATTCATACAGTTTTTTACAAATTTATCCTCACTTTACAAATGAGATAATTAAGGCCCCAATGACTGTGAATGCCATAATTCTCTTCCATAAACTTAAGCCCATTGTAATAAAGAAAGAAAACTTTATCAGGGCAGGAATTTAGTAAAAACAGAATCCTTTTTTTTTCTGCAGAGAGTTCTCATCTTTTGTTTGGGTTCTATGTGACCTAAATATTGTCTTGGCATTACAGATAGAGTCTCATTCAATGTTGTTCTTAGGTCCCTGATAGGACCAAGGAGAGGAAAAGAAGAGAAGGCAGGAAAATAGAAACAATTTAAGCACTGACTTGGAAAATCATTTCACCTTCAGTTTCTAAAATTTTTCACATATTCTGAAAAGTGAAGAATATGAAAATTATATATAAAAAATCAAGAACATTGTTCTGAAAGGTAAATACTACCTAGTATTTTTCATTTTAATACAAAAGAATAAATTTTATATTTTTATACCTTTTATATTTATGCTTTTATTACATTGGTTATATTGTTTCTAACGTTGTTTTCATACTAGATTGTAAGTGTCTTAAAGGCAGGGACCTTAGTGAAGAGCTTATACATACTGCATGAAAATCATAATATATAGGTACATACATAGTTAAGGACTGAGAAGAAAGAGAATCAATCATTACTTAAAATGTTAATCAATAAGAAGGACATTAAATGTTTCACATTGATTTAGGTGGATTAAATTTAGCTGTATTTCAATAAATGATTTAAAATTTTGTTTGAGAACTTTTTTGATACTTTTACAGAAATGTTTCTCGTTTATCTAGAATGTAAAAACTAAAAATAATAGAATATGATCATGTCAATCTAACCCTAATTAATTAATTAATTAAAAGAGGGGGTGGAGGCAAAGAAGCACCACTGAGCACCTGAGCAGCCACTTGGCTGAAAAGGACTACAGTCAGCATGACTCCTTGCCCTTAAGATCAAACACTTAATCAGAGACTAACTTGACACTTGACAAGTCAAAATCTCTATTGATTTGCAGTCTCACGGCCTCAGAATGTGCTCTTGGTGGATGGAGTGGCTGGCAAGTGGAAGAACTCAGAGTAACAAAACACTGGGGAAACACATCACCGCTTGGAAACAGATCACCACAAGGTTTTCCTCTTTATGGTGCACTCAAGGTGGTACAATCCTTCAGAAATGCAACAGCAGCAAAACAGAAAAGAGTAATGTCATGTACACAGTATGATCAGAAAAGGAAAAATAAGTCTCCAACAAATAACAATATGTAACTCATGAACCCAAGTCTATATAGCACAGGATAAAGGAATAATTTATTCTTTAAAATTCATTAGATCAATATAAGCATTCAATATTTAGATAAAATAGGTATTTTTCAAACTGGTTTATGCAGTTTGACCAATTTCACTATCCCAAATCCTTTGATTTAAGCAGATTGATTAGTATCACCACCTGAATTCTTTCCACACGAATGTGGTTTCAGGATGTTACAAGAATGTAAAAAAGCACATATGCACAGTCATTTCATGGATGATTGACTAAAAATGGAATATCTATCAAAAGATAAAAAGATTAAAGTTATGTGGGTGGTGGTGAACGTTGTATATGTAGTTTAAAGACTGCTCTAAACATACGACACTTTGGATATGTATGCCCAATCTTTAAAGCTTCCCCCAGGCAGTCTTGTAGTAGTTTAGGGGCAGGGTACCAGCGACACATGGAAGCATCTCTGAGCTAGGAAAGGGACTTTCAGGCCACAGCATTCTCAGAAGTTCTAAGAAGTCATTCCCAGTGGGAGGGACCACATTCGAAGAGGATTGACAGTTTAGACTGAAAACAGCTTTCAAAGAGACTAATCTTATAAAGTATTGCAAATGAATAAGGGCAACAGGAGTAGGTGTTCACCTGCCAGTCTCTGCCGTGCAAGATGAGAGCCTGTCTGTACTCACACATGCGCTGACTTAAAAAAAAAAATCAGACAAAAAACAACATCTTTGCTACGGAGTCGTTTTTAACAAGTATTACAGAAAGAGCACCAGCTACCAAAAAGAGTTGCCAGGGCCAGAAGGAGCCATCAATCGAAACAGTTTACATTTCAAAGTTTTTCCAAGAAGAGTGAAAACGTCTCCCCTCCTTGATGGAAAACGGAGAAGCTGTAGTAAAGAATCTATTTGCTGCCTTCTCAGTCAAGTTCCTTTCTCAGGAGTGGCCCTTTAACCCTTAGATTGGTGCCAATGGCTAGAGATAGACAGAAATGTTCACATCTCCTGGGGCTTGTGCTCTGAGCAGCTTTACTAGGCTGTGGAGTCAAGATAAAAATCCTTTTCCTTTTATGAGTTTCATTGTTCAGAAAGAAGACTTCTTGCTCTTGGGCATTATTTGAGATTAATAGGTTACTTTTACTTTTCCACTCTGGACTTCCTGACATTACTTAACGAACAATTATACATATCTGCCTTGGAATGTTTTCTCCCTTCAAGATAATTTAGGAATTGATTCTTACTTGTCTCAGCTTTATTGAAAATCTAGGAAATGAATGTTAAAATGCTATGTTTTAAAAAGGGTATGTATTTGGTGGGTTTTTTTTCTTTAATTTTATTTTAATTTGAAAGAAAAAATCTGTGTGCTTTCCTTTGGCTCCAAGAATAAAAGAACATTTCTAAAAATCAGTAACAATTTTCTAAAGGTGTATAATCTGGATCTGTGCTTTCATCCTTTAGTTTTTCATTTCTGCTTAATTTTCTATGTTATTTCTAAACACCAAATCTAACTGCCTAAAGATATTAGGAAGTATCTGTTAGGAAGGATCTACATACTTCCATTTGCAGCTCTAAAAGCAGGACAAATGGAAGCAATAGCCTAAGGAAAAATATTAATTCATAATTAAGACTTGGGTAAAGTAAATAACGCCAGATACCAAAAATCTTTTGTCAATGACCTTTGTCACTGACCTGTGTCCCATGAAAATGGTTACTTGTCCTCCTCCCTTCCCCCCTGCACATCCCCTATGTCAACAATCCCATAACTGGATCCAATTGTGTCACCAAATCGCTTTGACCAACAGGCAGTTTATGGAGCCATAATGGAGACTCAGATGCTCTGATAACCCAGAAGTATTTCCATGACCATTTTCTTAGATTGCAACGTGACTATAAAAGGAAGAAACTGAAAGGACCCGCTCCTATTTTTGTACCCATACAAATGCTGTTCATAATGTTTTCAAAAATTCCAGTTGCTTTCTTAGATTGACTTATTGATATAAATTCTATAATACCATTGAAAATATTAGCAATTTCCAAACCGACATCCTTTGTAAATGCCATTGGTTCTCAATGAACTCCTAATGACCTCCTGGTCTGAGGCTGTCATTCTGTGATGTACATAATTCTCTCAACACTGATCCATTACTTCTGTTCAGTGTTGGGGGTCAGGCCGACAGTGTAAAGTCAAAGATAATTAGCAACCCTGTCAATAACCAGCTCGAGGATTGTCGCCTAAGTGACAGGCCAGAAAAGCCAAGAAGAGAGGTAGCGATGTAAAGTAGAGGGGAAGTGCCTGTATATTCTGTGGTTCGAGCAGCTGCTATGGACTATCAGCATCACCAGGAGACCTCATTGCATTAGCATAAATTCAAATGACAAATGCTCAGTGCTATTCAGAGACTCATTAATTTGCAATGGGTGCAGTGCTCATGACATATTAGTGCAAAATTCAAATGTCTTTGTAGCAATGTGAATTTAGTTGTGAGACCAAAGTCGCTAAAATGAAAATGTGTGGGTTTTTTAGCAGTTTATTAAATTATGAACTGTGATGACTATATCCATGCATCTTTTTAAGCAGATGAGGTCCAGCGTGCTCCAGCGGCAAATCGCATGGTTTGTGTTGATATTTTCCTGTCAGACAATTTCCAAGCAGCAGATAAGACACTAGAATGTCTGCTTTGCTCTGCTGCATGTGGACTGAGAGCTCCCCCTTCTGGAAAAATGGCATTGCCACTCTCAAAGAAAAGTCAGCCATTTATCGTCTTTTACATTTTTAAAGAAAGGTATTGATGCAAAGAATTTCAGTGTCCACCTAAAGCCAAAAAAAAATAATTTGATATCATTGATTGCAAACGAGAGTGTATGATAACTTTCCACAAAATGCAGAAGGGTCAACCTCAACTGAAGTTTGTCTTTTATAATTTTGCATGAAGTTTCTCTAGGACTTCATTTACGAGAATCTTTATATAACTGTTTATTTCTATATACAAAGAATATAAAAAACAAAATAATCAAAACATTCATTTTCGTGCTGCTTCTATGACACTATAACAAAGTTTACAATTACTAGCATTCTATTGTGTAAAGAAAAAAGTAAGCCTATAAATAGAGCCTTTTAAACAAAGCAACCAAGGGTACATAATATGTATTCAACATGATTGAATGAGAATATGAACAGACCTAGAAAAGGAAAGTCTGATCATAACTTGTTTGATGGGCTAAGTTTTCTCTTTAACATAAGGAATCTTCTGTCCAATTACCTCAAGTTAGTCAAAACAGATATATCATTGCTGTCCCTTTTAAAACTTGACATGTCACATATGTAATGATTCAGATTACCATAATAATAGGAATGAGGAAGGTAATTTTCCTCTGCAGTATTAATATTACCAAAATATTAAAAATGTCAACACCTGCACTACTCAGAGTCATAGTGTCTTAGAACAGATTTATATCCTATTGATATCATATAAATACATTCATAGTAATATTTATAAGGGTATACATATAGCATCTCTCATAGCATACTAAACCATATAACATACATTTGAATGAACAAAAAAGCATATCAGCATTTTAGGATAATAGAAAATCCAAAAGTAAAAGATTTGCTCTTTGGTCATTTGATCTAATTAAATAGTCACCATCATACTACCAGAAGTGAACTTTAGCAGATCCTTAAGCAAAAAAAATGTTTATCTCTTTTTTAAATTTTGGATAAATTATATAACATTAAAAGGGGGGTTATGCCACCCTATTATTGCTTATAGACTTTAATACTTCCTGAATAACCTTGTTTATGGTAAACTTGGGGAGAAAGCATTCCCCTGAAAACTGTACCTTTAAATTACATTTTGTAATATCATTGATGCATATTGTCATCTTAAACAATTAAAAGTAAGACCATTGTAATCTGTTCTATTTGCTTGCAATTGAATTGGTCTTGAGTTATTTAACAGGCTCATTTTATTTTATAGTAACTGCTACAAGAAAGATGTGGAGTTAATGAGGATTGAGAAGGATCACTGTACATTAAACATGTGGAAGCAGCATACAACCCAGCAATACCAGATTTGTCACTGTAGCTGAATATCTAGATTTTGCTTTCCCCTAATGAATTCTGCTTCAGCAACTAATTAGAATCCCAGACTCAAAGAACGTTAGAGCTATAATAGAAGGGCTATTGATGATCATCTCTCAATTTATGGATGCAAGAACCAGAGGCTCAAAAAAGTTCAGGAAATTTACCAAGATCTAAATAGTCAGAAAGTGGCAGAGCTGAGACAACAACCCAGGCCTCTTAACATCCCTTTTTAAACTTTAGCATACAACAGAAACACCTAGAGTACCTGTTAAAGCACAGATTGCTTGTCCCACTCCCAGAGTTTCTAATTCTCTCTTGGACCCGATAATTTGCCTTTCTCACAAGTTCCCAAAGAACTACTGGTCTAGACATTTGTAAACTGCTGTTAGCCTATTTCTAATAACTTCATCAGCATGAGTAAAGTAAACTTAAACTAATACTTCTATTTTCCACATTACTTTGTTGTCTTTTCTTTAATACAAAATTGTGAAAATTCTAGAAGGGGAGGGGGAAATAAGGTACCCAGAGCCAACCGAGGCATGAACCCTGAAAAGATTATGGTCCCCATTCCAGCCTATCTAAAACTCAAAGGAAAAGAAATATTAGACTATACCTGTGTGAAAGAGCCAAACAAATCTCTGAAATCAAATCATACTCTCCCTCCCTCCCTCCCTCTCTCTTTCTCTCTCCTTCCCTCCTTCCCTTCCTCTCTTAATAGATCTCTAATTCCTAGTCTAGGTGTGCTCCTTTCTCACTTCTTCTGCAGTTTTAAATAAAATATATATTATATAAAATATCACAACCCTCAAAAGTCTCGAAAATTCTAAGTCACAGTAAAAATGTCATTGTGTTCAAAATTAAACTGAATTATTTAGTGTTTCTATCATCATTATACAAAACATCATTGAGTGGCAAACATGGAATTTATTCAGGAAGAAACCTATGGTAATAGAATTCTTCTCTACAGGACAATAGAATATCTACTTTTTAAAAAAACAATTCTATCCTTTAAAAAACATTATTATTAAGTGTGATCAAATATTGGAATTTAGAGATTAGTTGGTGAAAAGTATATTAATGTAAATGGCTAAAAGCTAGCCTCATGTGAATATTAAGGCAGATAAATAGTCTTTATTAATTAGGCTATATGCTCTACAAATGAGTTTTATTTATACCTTTTCATTTCTAAATCTATGCACATATACTATTTTTATCACTGAGTTTTTAAAAAGCTAGATATTTTCTGTTACATTAAGCAAGTCTGTTTCACCTGTTTCTAAAATCTTTTCTCTGATATTTTTAAGACAGTTTTCTTAGCCTCTAGAAAAGCAGAAGGAATGAAAACAAATACATTTTATCTCTTGGGAGAAATCTTTATTAATGACTGTGTGAACATTCTCTATGCAATTCACTATGCTGTATGCACCCATAAAATTCTACAAAGAAGTATAATTTTTGTGTGAGTCAATCAGTATAATATGCATATTACAAATGAAGAGAATACATGTTTCTATCTGTCATTTATAGTAAGGTCTTATATTTCAGAGCTTAATAATGAGCCTCCCTGGGGAAGATTTAATAAAACAGGTGCTCTGGTATTACAGACAATTTTGCTTTTCTGTCTCTCTTTTTTCTACCCCCCAGGAAAAAAAATTTAAATGAGATTCATGATCTGATATCAAGGACAAGTCTAGGAAAGTATCATCTGAACTATTCACAACCAAATCTGATCCAGATCTCCAACCCAACCCACTGCTCGTTACTGAGTTTATGAAACACAACATGCCCTAAGAAATTATAGGTTAGAGCATTCTCTAACCATCCTTATCACAAGAAGTATAAAACAGGTTTAGAGTAACTGACAATTGCACAGTGTTTCAAATTTAAAGATACATAAGTTATGTGGGGAATACAAAAAGTCTAAAATATGTTCAGTCCTGTTAATACTTGTCAGATATTTCACAGATCAGCTTTTTTCAGATTTTTTACTATGAAAAACCATTTTGGTGAAATTCAGATTTACAGAGATGGAATAACTGAAAGAGACCTTAAATAACCTTGTTCTATCAGGTCTATAGATGAAAAAAATTAGTCACAGGGAAATTAAAATGACTTGCCCAGGGTTTTGCAAAGACTCCAATTTAGAACTCAAGTCTGCAGATACCCCTGCTCATTTTTTCTGATTCTTTTCTTTAGTAATTAAACAATTTAGAAAAGCTATACAACATAATTTCACAATTAAGATAAAGCAGTCATATGACAGCCAGGATTGTGTAGAATTTCACTTGTGCAAAATATCACTTGGTATTTAGTCATTACAGTCAAGTAGTATCATTATCTTTCAATTACAAAGAGCGATTTCAGTTCATTAGCAAAATAAAATGCTTGCAGAAGGTCCACAACAATTCTTCAAAGCTGCAATCTTCTAAATGTCAAAAATGAAATGCATTTCATACAAAAAAATTTCGACAAATGTATTTGAGGTTAAACCATTGCAGTGCAAGCCTCACTGCCCTACATTATGGTAGATCTGCTAAAAAGCATAATTCAAAGTTCTGTAAAGGAAAATATGTGCCATTTGCCTACTAATAATTGCCTTTTTCCCCTATTTCTTTTTTTTAGTAGCTCTTCCAAGAAAGATTTGGGTCACGGTATTGTGTCATATATAAAGCATGTAGAGTCAAGCTAAAACAAACAAGAGGTTGCATAGACTAGATTATAGTTTAAGCCTTAGAAGAAGATCACTACCTATAAACAAAAATAATGACCTACACAATATTTCTCTTAGGGATGGTAGCAACCTTATCAGGCTTTCTGCTCTGAGAATCCTAACTGCCATCCAGGCAAACCTCAGCCAGCTAAGCAAAGCTAAAGACAAATGGGTAGAAATATTATCAAGTATAAGTTGATCATATCATCTCAGTGAGACTATGTTGGTGTTCCTAAGAAAAAGTTATTTACAAAATATATATATAAAGCCTTTGCTCCTTGACATGTTCCATTATTGTAAGGGTTATCGCATAAATTTTCTAAAATGATATGAATATTTTAATGTTAGTTTGTTACAGTACATAGACCTAATATATGGTCTTTGGCTTTCTAACTTATTTTTAATTGTGATTGTACATTTCTCTAAAGAAGATAGTGGTAGCCTGCTCATATTATGATGTAACTACCTTTATATAATAACTAGAGATGCTAGTGGTAAAAATCATGCTTGCAATAAAGTGAAAGTATTCCTAATAATATGATCAGAAATTTAAAACCAAAAAAGAGGAAAATATTTAAATTGTGCTTTTATGCATAAACCTGTTTCCATATGAATAAACTCTTCATAAATCTGGCTATGCAAATTAAATAATACGTGATCTCAATCTTCTTAATGATTTCTTGTTTTATGGGACACAATCTCTTAGAATTCTCAATTACAAATTCTCAAGAACTTTATCTTGTTTCAACAGTTTGTTAATATAGTAGAAAGATTAGGAAGAGTTCTTTGTCACATTAGACAAGAATACTAGTTTTCATGGAGCCTGGACAGTTAAGTCAAAGCCAGCAAATAAGTAAGCAGGAATCAGGAGTACAAAAAGAGTTGTCAGATAAACATGAGGAAATACCAAGTAAGAAGTCAAGGTAACAGAAGTAGATGAGGCCTACCTCAAAGAAGGAACCTTAAAAAACCTGAAGCAAAGCCTGGCCCAGAGAGTAAACTCTTGGGGCAAATGTTATACTGTCAATGAGCAGACACTGAAGTAGCTCTGGGCCCAGCAATGGGAACTTCAAGGAGAAGAAATGAGAGTATGATTGGAGAGACTAGGCACTGAGAACCCACTGAAGAGCACCGAGGGCTCTGCCTAGCTTTGAGGGCCTGGAGTCATCCTCCTTTGAAAGGCCACTTGGGTGTGCCCCAGCATATTTCCCTGGTGCACAGACTGACAGATCACAGAAGAGCAGAGCTGAACAGTAGCAGAATGTGTCAAATTAAGTGCAGACTCACTGCAGTCAAGGGAGCAAAGCTGACAGAGGGCTCATCTGTACTTGGGAATGCTGCAGGAGAAGGGCTTTCTTTTGGATTACATTATCCCTACAATTTTTGAACAGTCCTGGAAACCTGTTGCCTCCACAAGTGTGCAAAACTGCACTTGTGGCCAGTCTGGCATGTGGAGGCCTGACCCAATTCTAATTTCACCTCAGGAGAGAAAAGCTACATGACTGTCCTTGCATGCAGAGTTCTGGGGATTGGTTTATACTGATTACATAAGTGCTGTATTTTGTTGCTGTCTCTTCTATTTTAAAAATACCATGACTGAAGTTAACTGCTATGTGTGCAGTTACAGCTGAACACCCCTCTACATTCTCAATGTGCTCTGCATTTTTTTTTACCTGCAACACTAGACTTCAGAATTATGGGATTTACAGCTGAAGGCTTTGTACACAAAACCTAGTACTGTTCATAATCTTGCTCTTGTATTTTATTCCATAAATGAACTCATGTTATTACATTGTTGATGTTTATATTGTCCTGAATGTTACTATCACTTGGAAATTTTTAGCAATGCCCTATTATTTCATGATATGTTTCCCAGTGTTGCCCAGAATTCTTCACTGATATTCACCTTTTACTGAAAAAAGCAGAACTAAGGAAATGTATTTTAAACAATGAAGAATTTAGCTAAGAAATAAAGGAAAAATTTCAACTCTGGGATTTAGTAAACACTGGAATGAGTGGGAATGAAGGTCTCCATCGCACAAACTTTGGAGAGGAAAAATAACTGGCCATCTTGAATAGTTTAGATATTCTGTTTAAACGCAAGAGCCCAGAAAGGATAACTTTCAAGAATTATTTAAATTTTCAATTTCATAAATGATACATGAAGGCATTTGCATTAAATTCTAAACATTACAAAGAAAGCTAAACCCACTTGATCATCACCCCATTACAAATCAGAAGTAGACATTTTTACTAGTTACAAGTACATTCTGCTAATCTATTCCTATGCACTCATAAATACATAGAAAATAAATACATAACTGTCTTTATATATAATTAGTGCATCAGAATGTAGGCTCACTTATTTGGTTTTACATGAATGGAGAAAAGAAATCTTTTAACTCTAAGGGTTACATAATCAGATTAATTGTTCTGAGCTAAATTAAACACTTTCTTGGAACTATTGGCCTGAAAGTTAGCATTGAATTTTGCTTCTGAAATGGGTATTAGCAGAATCCTCTCCTACCTAAGGAAGAAAAACCTGCTTTAATAGCCCCATCATGTCTTTTGCATCCCAAAGACAGATAACATATATCTTCAAGGCCCATCTACAAAAAATAATGTTATTCCCATTCAGTATCCATTATGAAATTTCTATCTGGTGAACCTCAAGGTAAGTTTCTAGACCACCTACCATTTTGGTTCAGCAATCTACTTTCCTCATCTTTTATTGTCATTACTTGTCAAAATTTTCAGCATATACTCATAGATACACAATCATGGAGCGAATTCAACCCTATGCTGTTCTTCTCTTAGCAGGGGGAAAAAAGGAAAGTCAATATTCAATATAAGCAGTAGTTACTGTAGATGCACATTTTTCACCCTTGGAGGTTGCTTAATAGAGGATGGTTTTACAAAAAGTTTAAATAAGTGGGTTAATCCCTCGAAGACTTCCAGAGACTTCTTAATTTTTTTTCAACTCTAATATTTAGGGGCTGTTTGATTCGATGTTTAATTTGAAGTGAAAAGGTTTAAATAAATGCTTGGAAAGTATACTGGATGGCAGTATTTAGCAATCTTGTTTTCTTTACATAATATAACACACTAAAGGACTACATTTTTCTTTGCGTTCTGCCGTTAACTCTGAAAATAAGCAAGAGACTATCCAAATAAGAGCCAAAACACCACAGGATTTCTGGCTGTGAAGGGACACTTCATGCACAAATGTGGGAAAGGAAAAAGTTGACAAACAGCCAGTTGGGGAGTGTGAAGAGATTATTTTTATTTCATGGTGTTTTCAGTGTGTAGTATCTCAGATGTTCAAAATATATCACTGTGCCTGAAATTTTACAATCCCCATAGTAGATATTATGTAATACAGTAGAGTGTGAAGCATTTATAATGGGACACTCTCTCTATCTCTCCTACTCTCTCTACTCCAAAACTAATAAGGTTAAAATGCAGCTTTGCAGAAGTCAAGCTTAGGCATATTGGGATTTTAATGAATGGGTCTATTAGATTCAGCTCCTAAAAAAGTGAAACAGATGCTATGCTTCTGCTGCTACTCTCTTCCCAGATATTTTTATTTCTTTCCCAGTCAAAAGGGTCTGGTACTTCAAAGTGATTTTTCCTTTGCTAATCATTCTCTTTCCAACACTGAACATTAAAGTATTATGTTCAAATCTCAAGATTTACAATAAGAGTGTTTGAACAAAACTGGAAAATAAAAAAAAACTGGAACAAATTACAATCTGCACTCCATTGTTAATCCTGTAGAAGTAAAACTTTATACATACACAAAACTTGCCTTTCCTGGATCTCTGAAATGATAAAAATTAATTTTCTGACTAAAGTGTCAACCTGCAGCATCGTTGCAAGGTTTTCTAGAGCGTGACCCACATTTCTGTCTACGTGAAGCATTACCTGCACTCGTCTCGCTTATTAGTTCATTCCTCTCATTGTCACTGCCTCTGATCATTTTATTAATTATGATCTTGACCTTTTTATTATTGTTTATAGATTGTGCTGGTTTTATAACACAGGAAACATTTGAAATTTAATAAAACAAAATTGTAATTGTATTACTTAATCAGTAAATAAGACACTGCACTCGAGAATAAATAGGAAGTTAATTTGTTCTGCAAAATAAATGCCACAATAATAGAAAGACAAAAATATTCAAAATATTTTTATTTTGGGCAGAAAATTTTCATCTGATTTTCTGGAATGAAGGAATACAGAAATATAATCAATTGGCCCTTGTTTATCATTATTATAAATTAATTATTTTTAAGGTTTGAACATTTCGTACTACTCTCAATGAAAAAGCTATCTTATGTTTGGCAAACAGGACAAAAGCATTCACATCAATAGAATTATTTTTATGTTATTAAGGGATAAATTTGTAGAGTGAACATTTTGAGGAGCAGAGCTTTTGTGAAGCTAGGAAACAATTAAATACACTGTCTAATTTTAATGGGTGGGGATTGCATGGATAACTCCCCTGGGCATTCCATGAGCGTTCGTTAGCAGAAAAGCAAGAAAACACAGGACACATCTTGTTTCTTAGCCCCTCCATCCAAGAGAAACCAAAGCAAATTACAGTATTCCCAATTTAATGTTGGAAGCTAGTCAACCCTTGGTTTAAATGTCTGAAATAATATTAGTAAAATAGTCAGAATCACAGAGTTCACTTAGTTTTCCAAAGATATGTGGTTCTTCTGTTCCTATGCAAAGAAGGGGTTTATTTCTAGTAAATAAACTATTTCAGGGGAATAACGATTTCATAAAGATAAGAATAATGCTTCTAAGGAGAGAAATTTAAAAAGCAGTATGCTTATTATAACTGTTTTAAGATGGTTTCTTTTTATATTAGCAGTTTCTTATCAAAAACAAGGAAATAACTTGTTTTTAAGATTTTGAAAGATCAGCGTCCAAAGGAGAGTAGTGTTTGAAAAACACAAAATAAATAAACCTTATAAACTTTATAAATTTTGAAGGTTGGTCTCAAAATAAACTTCAGAAATAGGAGGGACTCAGTAGCACCAAAAGAAGGGTAGGATCCAAAGAAAACTCTTAACCAAAATTTCCTGTCAAATTTTCCACTTGGTTTTATTGAATAAATACATCCATGTGTTGGGGGAGAGGGGTTAATTGTCTGCCTAGTTTGGGAATCAGCAGTCAAATGTACCTCCACTAAGTCTTAGAAAGTGATATACACCTTTGGGCATTAACTTTTTGAGAAAATGGACCCATACTTAGATGGTCACTCCCAATTCCTTCTCTTTAGTAACTTCTTTGAGATTTCCCTTAAAGATATCTTACCTACAAAATTATTTGCACAGTTCCTCACAAAGTTATATATAGAATACCATATGACCCAGAAATTCCACACCTAGATATATCTCCAAAAGAAATGAAAAACAGGCACATTCAAACAAAAACTTACGCACAAATGTTCATAGTAACACTATTCACAAAAG
Organism: Dasypus novemcinctus; assembly: GCF_030445035.2. NCBI lineage: Eukaryota > Metazoa > Chordata > Mammalia > Cingulata > Dasypodidae > Dasypus > Dasypus novemcinctus. The sequence goes on from NC_080674.1 coordinate 92,665,899, forward strand.
CTAAAAGGTAGAAAGAATCCAAATGTCCATCAACTGATGAATGGATAAACAAAATATGGTATATCCATACAATGGAATATTATTCAGCCATAAAAAGAACTGAAGTGCTGATATATGCTACAAGATGGCTCAACATTGAAAACATTATGCTATGGATTATAAGTCAAACACAAAAGGCCATGTAGAATATGATTCCATTTAGAAGAAATAAGCAAAACAGGCAAGTCTGTAGACACAGAAAGCAATTTAGTGGTTACTAGGGTTCAGAGGGAAGTAGGAATGGGGAATGACTCTTTAACAGATGGAGGATTTCCTTTGGGGTGATGAAAATGTTTTGGAACTAGATAGTGGTGATGATTGTATAACATTATGAATGTTATGCTTTAAAATGATTAGAACAGTGAATTTTATGTTATGTGAATTTTATCTCAATTTAAAGAAAAACTAATTACAGGATATGTGATCTGACCCAGAAAGCCTTCAGGATCAGCCTGTCTGATTCAGGTGAGCTAGGGTCCCTGGGAAGTCAAGAATCCTCCCAGCAATACAAAAGGGTGCAGTGCTTTTAATTTGACCAATGTTCCTAAAGCAGTGCCTAAGTCAACACTCATAAAATGTGGTAGTTGTGACCCTAAACATAAAGACCCTGATATGCTGAATTTTATAAGTCATTTTAACAATACGCACTTTTTTTTAAAGATTTATTTATTTTATTTATCTCCCCTTCCGCCCCTCCCCCCCCCAGTTGTCTGCTCTCTGTGTCTATTCGCTGCGTGTTCTTCCTTGTGCACTTCTGTTGTTGTTAGCGGCACGGGAATCTGTGTTTCTTTTTGTTGCGTCATCTTGTTGTTTCAGCTCTCTGCTTGTGCGGCGCCATTCCTGGGCAGGCTGCACTTTCTTTCACGCTGGACGGCTCTCCTTACGGGGTGCACTCCCTGCATGTGGAGCTCCTCTACACGGGGACACCCCTTCGTGGCCGGGCACTCCTTGCGCGCATCAGCACTGCGCATGGGCCAGCTCCACACGGGTAAGGAGGCCCGGGGTTTGAACTGCGGACCTCCCATGTGGTAGACAGATGCCGTAACCACTGGGCCAAGTCCACTTCCCAACAATATGCACTTTTAAGAGACCTGGATTTTAGAATATTCTTTTCAAGTTCAGGACTTTCAACCTTTTAGTTCTTTGGCCATTAGATAAAGGAAATTTTACAAGTGAAAAGGTGAATTGGCTTCCTGTTAGGAAAACTATATATCCAGTGTCCTGGAAGACTTCCAGTTTACATCTCTTGACTTGGTTTAATTATTAATAGTATCTCTACCTCTCTGAAAAGTGCCTCAGTTTGGATGATAAATTATATGATCTTCCTACTTGAAAGAAACCACTATTAAGCTAACCTGTGTTATCTATGCAACAAGAATTATTTTGTGCCAGTTTTGATCCATTTCCATGACATGCTAGATGTGATCTGTCTTAATATGTGCATACTCTTCGCCAAGGCATACATAGTATGTTTTAACACATGATCGCATTTTATGATCTTTTGCTCTTATTCTTTTTTTTTTTTAAGATTTATTTTATTTATTTCTCTCCCTTCCTGCCCACCCCGCCTGTTGTCTGCTCTCAGTGTCCATTCACTGTGTGTTCTTCTGCGTCCGCTTGCATTATCCGGCAGCAATGGGAAACTGTGTCTCTTTTTTGTTGCATCATCTTGCTGCATCAGCTCTCCATGTGTGCAGTGTGCTTTTTCATGTGGGGTGGCTCTCCTTGCAGGGTGCACTCCTTGCACATGAGGCACACCTACACAGGGGTACCCCTGCGTGGCATGGCACTACTTGCACACAGCAGCACTGTGCGTGGGCCAGCTCATCACACAGACCAGGACGCCCTGGGGATTGAACCCTGGACCCTCCTATGATAGACGGACACACTATCAGTTGAGCTACATCCACTTTCCTCTTATTTATTCTTCATACCTTACAGTAGAGCTAATCATTTGTAGAAATCAGATGATGCCACAGCTGACTTTCCTGCAGGACATATTTTTTTAAATGCATTAATCCAAAAAGAAAATATCTTAAATTCAATTTGGGCAGACCCTGGTGTTATTAGATGGTAGTTTGTAAGCTAAATCTGTATAAATTTCTCTCATATTTATTTTCTGAAATAATAAATGTGATAATTTTATTGTTAGCTTTCTATGCTTATTAACATCCATCTAGGTAAAAAGTAGTCACATTCTTTAAAAAATAATTATGCAGGGAAGCAGCTGTGGTTCCGTCAGTTGGGCTCCCATCTACCATATGGGAGGCCCTGGGTTCGCATCCCAGGGCCTCCTTGTAAAGGCAGGCTCACCCCCATACCACGGATAGCTGCCAGCCCGTAGGCACCGCAGAGTGCCTCCTGGCCTGCAAGCGCCACAGAGAGCCAACTCAGCAAGGTGATGCAACAAAAAGGAAGACAAGTAAAAGAAAACAAAACGCACAGAAGAGCATGCAACAAATGGACACAGAGAGCAGAAAATAAGCAAGACACATGGGGGGGAAGGAAAAAAATAAAAAATAAATACAGACACACAGAAGAACACACAGCAAATGGACCCAGAGAGCAGGCAGCAAGCAAGCCACAAAGGAGGGGGGAGATAAAAATAAAAATAAATTTAAAAAATAAAAATAATTATGCATAGTCATCTCAGAACCTGTATGCATACAAGATTAGATCAGAAATGTGAGTGGGCTGAGAAGAATGAAATGAGCTGAGAGGTTTTCAAACTAGATTACCATTAAAAATATCAAATACAATGCATTTCTCTTAAATAGCACTGCCTGTGAGCAAGGTTTCTTCTAGAAACTTAGTGGCATAATAGTTACTTACTTCAGTATTTGAACAAGACCATGCTAAGCAAAAAGTAATTGATCAGTGCTTTAGTTGGGCTCCTTTGATTACATCAGATACTAACATAGGGCATCTTAGGAAAAGGAACATTTATTGTAGGATTACCCATAGGCTTGAAGTAGTAGTTTCTCATTGCATCAGCCTCTCCTGGTCTATGTGGTCTTAATTACATCCTTCTTTGCTTAACCAAAGTTTATGCTCCCTGAAAACTTTGGATTGCTTATGGCTCATCATCGTGCCATATTTATACCTAGCAGTCTTTCAGATTCATCTCCTTGTTCTTTCCATTAATTTAGTTCAAATATCTAAGAGGGAGAATCTAATTAGTCTGACTTATCTTGTCATATTAGTCCATGCCATAAGTCACTGGTTCCTCTATGGAATGACTACACTTGTGTCCCATTCATCATCCCCTTTCTGTCCCTACCTCAAGATCAACCTCTTTGGCCAGAAGAGGCAGGCGGGTTTATGTAGTAGAGTTAGACGCCCCACCACTTTCTTGTCAGCAGGGGTTTTAAGCAAGAGCATCTCCTTCAGAATGGGAGATTTAGTATGTCCAGCTAGGGCAATTTTTCTTCTGCATTTTATTCTCACACTTTTTAGCATTTCCATACAACTAGCTCTGTGAAATTGCCTCAGCTCCGTCCCAGTTTTTACCTACCCTAAGCCCCATTCCCATTTGCTCTTACTTTTAACTGGATATCAAATCCTTCCAACATCAATTGTTAATTAATGTCAACTTGATATTACTCCCAGGAGATTGCATTTAAGTCAATGACTCAACACAGCTCATGGTAACATATTGCCAACCTATTTGCAACCATTAGGGAAATATTTAGGAATAGGAGCTTCTGCCAATGCTACCCACCACCTCCCCTCAATCACATCATATTTCTGTCTATATATTAATACCTTATCATCTCAGGATTTCTTCCTTTTCCATTTAATCCATATGAATACCCAATCAAAACAGGTTTTCCACAACACTATTTCAAAGAGCAAACTTCATACTATAAAAAGTCTGATTTTTTAAAACTATTTTTTATTTTAATTACAAATGCAAAAGCATTTGAAATTCCTTTCTGTGAAAACAATGACCAGCCAGCAGGGGAATAAAGCATATCATTGACCTGTGTTGTTTGCCGCATGGGCTGCAGAGCAGTTTCTACAAAATTTTAAATAATAAATAGTATTCACTAAACAATTCCCAAGCATAATATATTACTGCGAAACAATCTGTTTCTTTAATAAACGCTATCTCCCTTCCCTCAAAGAGCCTATATTCGGTTAAGGGGCTCCTCCATAGTCCCATCCTTCTTCAGTTTCTTAAGTTTTCAAATTAATAACTCATTCACAGAGTTGGGAAAAATAACAAAAGAACAACACTAGAAAGCTTCTCTGGACAGAAAAATCCCATGAAATGTAAGGTATTAAGAAAATATCTTTCTTATCTCTCAGATCCCCTAAGCCAGCCTGTCGAATTCTCTGACTTCTCTGTGTAGCAGTCAAAAAGGGATTCCATCAGCAGCAAATGTCCCGGGGAGTAGATGTGAAATAAGCACAGGGAGGCAACTGGAGCAAGTGCAGAAGATAATCTTTCACTTAGCGTTAAAGAGGTGCATGTTTGGGTTATCTTTTGTTCCCTTTCTATGTTCCCATTAACCTCATTTTAGAAGGTGAGGGCGTCAGCAACAGGAGACAAGACGAAAGTTATCAGACAAGGAAAAGGGGGAAGTAGATAAACAGCTTGACATCCCAGAATTTGGAGATTTTCCCATATCTGGGAAGCAGAAAAAATGTACTCTCAAAGATATTTAACACCTTCATATGTATGATTAATTTATTAACACTTTTTGAAAAATAGTGGTGTAAACACTTAAATTCTGTGTAGAGGATTTTGTTTTCAGGCACAGATCATGCAAACAGTCCTCAAGCTTACACCCCTGGAACAGGAGCTATCCACTGAAATGCTAGACTGAATCTAGATTTTTCAATAGAACTAATGCCATGACTGGGAGGTGGCAGTAATATTCCTGACTAAAGTCTGATGCTAAACACTTCACAGGCAAGGCAACAAAAAGCCTTTAAAGTGTTTCGAAATTCAACACCCAAGTTTGAATCTCAATGCTATCATTTTCCAGCTATATGACTTTAGGCAAATTACCCTCTCAAACTCAGTTTCCTTGTCTATAAATTTGGGATAATAATGATACCTACCTCATAGAGTTATTGTGAGACAAATTAGATAATCCATGTAAGTACTAAGCAATACCTGACAGAGTGTGCACTCAATAAAGGTTAACTATTATTGCCACATGTAATTATTAACAGGTTCTTGTCTTGTCACTCCACCTAGAAGCTGGCCTGATTCATTTAAGCACTCTTCCATCCACAAACCCTAGACAAAAACACCAGCTAATCTGATCACATAGAATCTTCCATTCTCATTTGTGCCATCATTTTGGTTTAGTCACTTTTCTTCCAGGCCCCAACAGCCTCAACATACCGTCTTTTGTTCCAGCCCCAAGCTGGCTCGTTTTTCCACGCCAGTTCTACCATCTCAGTGAAAGGATTCACTGCACTGTAATCAATCATCTAAAATTGTATTTAATGCAATTCAATATGACTGTGTAAAATAGGTTTTCATAATTGTTCCCTTGATTTAACTGAATCCTGAATCCTTCTGTGCTGAAGACTGTTCCTGAGGTCGCCTATTTCTGTGAAGAGCCCCTATTTTTACCAAATGCTACATGTTGGTAACTCTCTTTTTTCCACACCCTAAATGAAGTTCTATCATCCCACCGCAAAATACATTCTCAGTCTTCTCTCTTTCATCTCCACCATATGCTTTTTGTGTTGTTTCTCAAAGTGTGATACCTGAAGTACCAGCAACACTTGGAAACTTATTTGAACATTCCCAGGCCTCATCCCAAATGCAGTGAATCAGACACCTGGTGTGGGGAGGGGCAGTCATCACCTGTGGCCTAGCAAGCCCTTCAGGCGATTGTGATGAACGCTCTAGTTTGAGACCACTGCCCCCAGTCAGCCACCATCATCTCTCTCACTGGGAATGTGGTAACAGCCTCCTGACTGATCACCCTGCTTTACTGCTGCTCCCCTACAATTCATTTTCCACACAGCAGAAATAATACATGTGTTGTTTTTTTAACCTAAAATCTTCTAATAATTTCCCATGTCCATTAAGCTAAAATCCATTTTCCTTACTCTGGCTTAAAAATCCCTGCTTGACCTGGCTACGTCCTACTTCTCCAGCCTCATTTCTCTCCTGCATCCTGTATGCTGTGATGATGCATTACTTGAACATACCAAGCTGGTTTCTACCACAGGACCTTTGTGAAAGCATGTCCCACTGATGGAATCATTTTTCTCATTTGGGTCACAGCTCAATGATTGCTCCTTACAGTGATCTTCCCACTATACTATGTATAGAGCCGCTTCTGTGATCCAATAACCAGTCAGTATCAGAAAGCCTTATTGTAATCACATAGCTGCTTTATTGGCTAATTTGAGAATTTATTTTCTTTCTTCTCTCAAAATTTGAGAGTAAGGATCTTATCCATTATTCTCAGAAATTAGAATAATCATTGGCATATAGTAAATGCTTAATAAATATTTGATTAATTAATTGTAATAAAGCAGCGAGGGAGAAATACTTTCAATAGTGTCAGGAGATTTAAAAAGTATTCTTTAAGGAGATTGTGTTAAGTGACTCTGAAAGAACTTAGAATAGGACAGTGGATCAAAACTAAGCTTGGAGTCAGATCAAACAATGTTCAAATCACAGCTTAACCTCTCACATGGTACATGACCTAAAGCAAATTAGTCTCTCTCTCTCTTTTTTTTTTAACCTGTTCAATATCTCGCTTTTAGGGGTTTTGTTAGGATTGACTAAAATGATGTCATAAGGAACTTGGCATATAGTAGAAACTTGAAACTTTATAAACTATTTGGAGCCCCTTGAAAAAGTTTATATATTGCAGAAACAGCAAAATTACAATGCAAATGTAAATCAAAATGAAATAAAGAAAAAATTCACCTATATTCTTATCTCAAAACAATTTCACTTTGTTATTTCCCCTTTTATATATTTGGCATATTTTTACATAGTGATAATCATAAAGTAGATTTAATTTTATAATTTCCTGACTTTTTGAAAATCCACTTCAGAGATGTCTCTTTTTCAGCCTCCTTTTTAAATTTCCTTCAAGCAGACAGAGAAAAGCACTAAAGTTGCTGGTTCCCTCTGCCTCTGAAGCTGAAAATTTTACTACCTACTTGTAGTAAATAACCTCTATAACAGCAATTTCATCTTGCACTCTAATATTATGAATGTCATACCTTTTAAATGCATGAACCAATCCTTATTTACACCAAACATTCCCAGTCTTTGATTATTTCCATGCTTTTTGTTTCAAAAAAAAAAAAGCTGCTCCAGGTTTTTACTTGAATAGCAGTCAATCCAATGGCATACATCTCTGTATTTGATCACGAATCTACAGAATTCTAAAGACTGTTCTCATTGCCATAATGCTCGGAACAGGGAACCCAGTAACTTCCAGAGGCAGATAGAAGTTGAAAGGCACAAAAACGCAATGACTATTTTTCAGATGCCTAGTGAGGTAAGTTGTTGGAGTGTCTGTGGAAACACAATGACTATTGTTCAGGAGACACCTAGTGGGGTAAATTGTTGACTTGTCTGTGGTTTACTGTAAACGTCCTGAAGGAATGCCATGATTGTAGTAAGACAAGCACAATAAATGGATAGATTCTGAAAAGTAAGCAGGGAAAGTGAAATTCTCCACGTTCATAATCTATCGAGAAATATGAATGGAATGTCTGCTATAAGGCATGCAAATCGTAATTGCTGGGAACTTAATGATCAAAATTAAATAAATAAGTAATACTGGAAACCTAGGCATTATTCCTATCCCCAGGAAATTATTAATCAAGTATAGGAAACAACAATGAATCAAATGAACATGCACATATCTGTAAATTTATAACTGAGATTATTGTTGGCAAGAAATGTTCCATGTACTATAAGATCATAAAAAATGTGGACCTCACCTAGACTTTGGGATCAAGAAAGGCATCCCTGGGGGGGGGGAGAGGGGGGGTGGGGGGGTGGGGTTGAATGGGACCTCACATATATATTTTTAATGTAATATTATTACTAAGTCAATAAAAAATAAAAAAATTAAAAAAAAAAAAAAAAAAAAAAAAAAGAAAGTCATCCCTGAAAAGGAGACAATTGAACAGAGGTCTAAAGGTTGACAACTAGATTACTGTGCATGAGTTGGGGGTTGGAGGCAATAAGTGTAGACAGCATTCTGGACAGAGAGAACAGTGGGCAGAAATGCCCTGAGTCAGAAAGAAACTAGGCATGTTGATAGAATTGGTTGAAAATCAATAGACCAAAATGACCAAAATTGCTCAGAAAGTACGGTGGAATACCACACAAACCAAGTCTTGCTATATCTTAATCAGTGATGGATTTAAAGCCAAATTATTTATATTGGTCAAAATATATAGAAAATACAGTGTGAGATCCACTTAAGAGAGGGTTTAAATAGTATAAATTTAAAATACAAGTAGAATTAAAATATAATCCAGGGTAATTAATTACAGTCTTTAGGAGTCACTTGCATAGTAGGAGCTCCAACGTACCAATAGCTCAGATACAGTGGTTATACTAAGTGGGGAAGACAGGTACTTACATTCTGGGTGGAAGCTCTAGGGAGATCTGGAAACCTTAGCTGGAGACTCAGACCACTTTGAAGAAAGCTTTTATTAAAAAAAAAAATCTCGAGAGTCATCACTCCTTTGCTTACCTGCCAACCATGTCCTTCCCTACCCAAGACTCCAACTTTCTGTTCAACAGGGTAAGAGTGAGGAGAGAGAAGAGGAAAAAGATCTTTACTTAAAGACCTCAAGCCTCTTCCTCTTTTTATTTTCCACTTACCACTGACTAGCCTCTAGGTAAATATCTACTATAACAAAGAACCCAAATGGGCATTTCTTCAGACCAAGAGAAAAACAGTTGAGTTACCCTCCAGATTAAATTTTTTCTAAGGACTCACCATTGCCTCAAGATAAAATCCAAACTTCTTAGTGCTCTGTTTATAGCCTTTCATGATATGAACTACTCAAACCTCCAACCTTACCTCTCCTTATAACCTCTGCTCACTCAACTCTCCAAACAAATGTAACCACAGCATTTTTGTTTCTCGAATGGACAATATTCCAGTTCACCTTTGGGCCTTGGTACAAATGTGCTTCTCTCTTTGCCTAGGATTTCTTTTCTCCCTCCCTCAAATTTGTCCTTCAGAACTAAGCTTAAAAATTACTTTCCCCAAGAAGCCCCCAAAAATTAATTTCCCCAAGAAGCCCCCAAAAATTAATTTCCCCAAGAAGCCTGCACTAAATATCCTATCCTGGGTTTTGTGTCCCTCCTAAATGTTCCTACAACACCCTATTTTTATACTTCTCACATATCATTTTCTGTTTACTCTAAGCCTCCACAATTCAATTGTGACCTCCCTGAAAGAAGAGACAACATCTTCCTTCTTTCTTTATTCATTCATCCCCCAAATTAAGGGTAATTTTATGGTAATGAATAAAAATAAAGCCCCTGTCATCAAGAAGCTTATATGCTTAATTTACCTTGTCTTTACAGTGTTAAGCAAAGAACCTAGCACATAGTAAGCACTCAATAAATGGGTGGAAAGAAGAGTTTTGGTGGATAGCAATTGTTCTTGTCATTATTATTGATTTGGAAATCTTTGAGAACAACCTTGCCCAGGAAATGAACTAAAATCTCTACTTTTTAATAGTATTTATTTATTTTCTAATTATGGAAGAATATATTGTGTAAAATTTTTGAAAAAATATGAAAAGAGCATAAAGATGTAGTAGAAAATCAGTTGAAAGCACACAGGAATCCATTATTAATATTTTGAAGCATTTCCTTCCAGTATATTTCTGTGTGTGTGTGTGTGTGTGTGTGTGTGTATGGATGGATATGTAGACTTTTTAATAGCTTTATGAGATAGAATTCATAAAAATTCATGTTTTTTAGTATGTTCACAGGGTTGTGCAACCATCATCACAATCTAATTTTGGAACATTTTCATCTTCCTCAAAAGAAAGCCAACACCAATCAGCAATCACTCCCCAAACCCACCAGCCAAACACCCCGCAGTACTACTTTCTATCTCTTTGGATTTACCTAATCTGAACATTCCATATAAATGGAATCATACAATATGTTTTTTCTTCGAGACTGGTTTCTTTTACTTAGCATAATGTTCTCAAGGTTCACCTTCTATTTCATTCCTTTCTATAGCTGAATAATATTCCTTGTTATAGCTGAAAAGTGTATGGATTTGTCCATTCATCAGTTGATAGACCTCTAGGTTGTTTTTAGTTTTTAGCTATTATGAATAATACTTCTATGAACATTCATGTACAAGTTCTAGTATGGATGGTTTTCATTTCACTTGGCTCTAAATACCTAGAAATAGCATTGCTGGGTCATATGGTAACTCTATGTTTAACAATTTGAGGAATTGTCAAGTTGTTTTCCAAAGAAGCTGCCCCAATTTATTTTTCCACCAGAAATGTATGAGGGTTCCAATTTCTCCTATATTTTTAAAATTAAGATCACACTGTATAGTTCCAGGTCTTTCTTTATAAATTTCAAGTGCCTTTCACCATAAGCTATGTATTCTTTTAAAATAATTATAACCAACTAAACAATTGTCTATTGAAAACTTCTATATGAAAATAATGTTACATGAGCAAGATACTAAAGTTAAGAGACTTTTTTCCTTAAAATATATTATTTGCAAATTTGCTTTAAAATTCATTTTGTTGTGTTAGCTACATACCCTTCACGTCAAAGTGTGGATAAAAGTGTCTTTCTGAAATTTCTCACCTGCATCTACTTGCAATCTGGAAGAACAGACTTCACACTCTTTCAAAAGATATTTAAATTTTCTGTGCAGCTCAAATGTTGTTGTTTCTAACTCCATTTCTATGCTAGAGAAAATGATGCCTTTTATACCATTGAGAGCCTGTATAATAGTGAAAGTTTTCATTTGAACTGATGAAGGAAAAGAGGCATGTCTAGAGTTAGTTTTCTTAGAAGCTTTTATTAAGCAAAAAACTTCAGATTTCCAAAGAAAACTAATTGGAACCCTGAAGCAGATGGGAAAATCTGAAATTTTGGAACACCTCGGTGACCTCATTACAAGCATAATGAAGAAGGCAACGATGGAGTTAATTAGAAGAGAGGAAAGAAAAAAGATTAAATGAGTACAAAAACAACAAAATGTAACCCAGAGAAAGGGAAGCATTCAGCAAGAAATAGAATATGCTGATCTCTGCAAAACTATTCAGAACCGAGGGAGATGGAAGCTAGAATCAAACAAAAGGAATAGAAACCAGGTGGCCAGTGAGGATGATAAGTCTGTAGAAAACACAAAGAGCAGGCACCTGGGAAGAAATAACCAGATATCTGCCTTGAGCAGAAAATATAGGCTTGGTAGCCAGAGCAGTCGTTCTTAGTTGGGAAGTACTAATTGTGTACCTGTGTGCCAATGGATAAAACTCGTGGGTTTCTTAAGAGTTGTAAACAAACAGTACAAATTTGCCCTCTGTCAATTAAGACCATCTTAAACAGTTGACATCTTTACCATTTTCCAACTTAAGAGATATTACTCTTTCTACTATGTGTTGGTGCATATGAGACTGAAAAAAACCTCTAAGGATCAGAAATTATTTTCACAAGTAATATTTGTCTTTCAGATATAAGCTGCATAACACAGAAAATTTTAAAACTTGTTCATAAAATGGCATTTCAGACATGCAGTTTGTCCATTTATCTATGGCTCACTCTCATTTGGAGAACAACAGGAACAGTTTCAAAGCTTCAAAAATCACATGTAGAAATTTGTGGCAGACAAAGAGTACCATGCTTTCTGATCCAAATACAATTTGTGTAGACTGGTGGCACAGAAAATGAAAAATACGTGGAAAAGGGATCAGGAAATTACTCAGTCAATATAGGAAAGTTTTAGCACGTTTGGCCCAAAATCTTACGTCAAATTATATAGATGAGCAGGTTACAATGAGCACAAAGAGAAGAAATTTTCCACCTATTTTCTTTATTTATATTTGAATTAATTCATTTCCATAGGCTGTGGTTGAGTTGAGCATGAAACCATAAACTATGATTTGTTATGGTTCACCTTAATACCACAAGGGCAATAAATTTAGGTTTCCAGGCTCTCAGTTGCAATCCTTTGGGAGATAGCTGAGCAAGCATCAAATTTGCCTGATCAGTCACTTTTGCTAGTCACACAACATTCTGAATATCAAGAATGTAAGATTTCTTCTAGCTCGTGATTGTTACATAAATAACATAGAAGGTATAGTTCTCACACATACCATACCTTGAACCTTTCACAGAGTTATATAAAATTACAAAGGTAAATGAAATTTTAATGCCACAAACTTCCTTTATAGCATAGAGGAAGAAATAAAAACTTTGAAATAAAACAGAAAGAAGGATCAAGTTATTTTGAATGTGGATTTTGAAAAGCTGTTGCCAAATGAGAGAAAAGAATTGTTTCAGAACTTACTGAAGAATTTATTCTAAGAATTTTACAAAGACTGTGTCATTTATCCTTTCAGGTCAATTATTTTCTAGTCAGTCAGTCTCTCCTAGTAAGTCAGAACCTCAGTTTTCAACCATGGTGTTTCTCATCACTAATCTCTTTAATCACTCCACTCCAAACCCTTCCAATTAAATATCAAGCCAATTCCAAAGCCTAATACCCTAAATGCAGTTATTTGTATTTAGCTTTGCTTGTTTGATGACATTCAGTGGGAAATACTACTTTTGGAACTCTTTGAAGACAAAGAGTCCTTAAGTTACCTGCACACAACGTATTATAATAGCAGCTACTAAAATGCATCCTGCCCCATCACCTACCCTGAAGTTACTGCCTAGCCACATGCTCCTTCTTGGCTCCTGTCAGGTCCAGAACAATTCTAAACAATATCTACCCTCTTTCACACCTCGACACTGTTTGACAGACCTTTTCTCTATTCCTAGTTTAAAGTTATTGTTTTTTCTTCTGCCTTCTTTCCACCCTTTACCATTCTCCAGAAAGCTGCAAAATGTTCCCATGCTTCATGTGCAGTAGACATCCTACCAGGCCAAAGTCTTTCAACAATAATAAGGACCTGGACTTCTTAACACTTTCCAAGAGCTGAGTATGGAAATGCCCTGATTCTCACCCAACCATAGCCCTAACACTTGAGGTCGCTTGCAGGGTCCTCATAGCACGGCAGCAGCAAGGTAGACTCCATGGATAAGCTATCCATCTGGAGATCTACTGATTAGGTTGGTTGTATTTTAAAACTAGACAGAAAGACTTAATAAAGGAAGGGGTATTAAATATCAAAGACACAAAGGAGGGGGAAAACCGTTATTGGTATCAAACTGAGCGCACAAAGATCCCGGAAAACGTTTATAATACCGATCAAAGAAGACATAAAAACCAGCATCAGTGACAGGGGAAAGCATCAGAGAAGACAAACAACAGTGAGCAGACATGGATACCCAGGTGGCGAGGCAAGCAGAACAGGCCAGGAGTGAAGGCATTTCTCTCCTTACATGGAGCTGCAGACACAGGCAATGGCAATGCAGTGTGACGACAGAAGCAGAGCGCCGAGGCCTTTGCTCTCACAGCAGAAGACAGGAAATAAGACCACATTATTAGTAAATTATGCTTCCCTTTTAAAATAAATCTAGCAGTCCGTTGTCATAGATTTGTACATACTCTCTCACACAATTAGTTCTGTTCCTATTTTAAATCAGATTTATACACATGGAGCAAATATGTCCTATATTATCTATGAAAGTCTCCTGTACAAAGGGCATATTTGGCAGTAGGATGAAGTGCAATAATAATAATAACATCATTACATCTGTATTGTTTCCTCAAAGGGTACCTTGGGAAAATACTGTATTTAATTTTATAATAGTCAGCAGTGTATAATGTATAGTATATTATTATTTTATAGCATAATAATGAATACTATATAATCCAAGTATACTGTAGTATAATAATCAACACTATAAAATAGTATTTTGTGTCTAAACCTTCACCAGATCACCTGCAACCTCCCCACCACTTCCTGCTAGGTCCTATTTGGCTTACATTGTCCCTTGTCTGTAGTTGGACTTCACAGAAAAAAAAAAAAAAAAAAACACACTTTCCCATCCACCAAATATAGGTCTGACTCTGCCCAGAAACAAAACAGACCTGTTCCCACTGTGGGTACTGCTGGTCTTGTTTCTCTAGCCCCCTTATCATCAGAGCATCGGTGTTTACGAACAGTCTGCTTATTTAGCTGATCTTCTCCCAAAGCTTTGATAATAGAACCAAACCTTTTACTGCAGAGTTTCCTGCATGTGACCAAGTAAACATCAGTTCAAATTTCAAAATTTATGCAAAGACCAGGTAAATAGAGGATAGGAACCTGCTCACTCAGAGAGTTATAGCAAAGAAAGTTATGCTGACTAGCAAGCAACTTCAATTAAATTTATAGGTAAACAGAATTTTGAGGTAAATCTTGTTGAGGGTTATTCCAAGCAAGAGCCAAGGATTGGCAACTGGAGGTGCTTTTACATAAAAAATTTATGGAAGGCAGAACAAATGGGAAGGCAGAGAAGGTAATAAGGGACCAAAAGGGGAAAACAACAGAATGAAGAAGAAAATGGTATCCAAATTTGAAAATGCATGTTACTACCTATATGTAAACCACCTCTACAAACTAAGTTTGGAAAAGGATCACTGCTAAGTTATACATTAGATATCCATTTATCTTGGTGGCTTTCTTCGTTCCCACGATTGTCACTTTTCTCTGAGCCCTGGACATACAAGTTGTCAAGTAACAGATAGTGTAAGTTTACTCAGATGCCATGTAGGCTTTTAGTCATGAAGAAATACTTACAATGTCCTACTTCTCTTTCAAGGCTATGGTATGCAGTCAGATCTGTTTCTGAGGAAATCCAGTGTTTGACAAAAGTTTGAGGATTGCATTGTCAGTGATCCTTTAGACTTAAAAGTAACACAATATTTGACTTTTTAAAACAGCTCTACACTACTCTTTCAGAGACTATAGGATATCATCTGTTTTTCAAAATGGTTGTAGTACCTAAAAATATATACTATGTATACAAATATGCATATATAGAAATACATACATAAATTATCTCACTTGAAATATGGTTTGCTTTATATTTTCAATATCATTATACCAAGAGTGAATTACTTTCTCGTAACACAGTTCTTTTATTTCAGTAAATTCTTTTGTTTCCATTTTTATACCTTAGAGCCACATAAGTGCAATTCAAACTGAAATAGAGCTAGATAATATAATATGTTATAATTAGAAATGAGACACTTGTCTCATTTAGATAGAGCATCAATGTCTCTGAAAGAGTTAATATAACTTCCAAAAATACCAAACCAGGGACCATGGGAAAGCGGTGAGAAAACTGGTTCAATATGATATTGATTTGTGCAATTCTTGACTTCGGAGCAAGAGTTCTCCACTTGGCCTCTAGATCCAATCTGGGTGTTCCTGGTACTGATAATATGCATAGTTCAGGCAGTGCTCACTGGAGATCTAGTAATATAAATGTTGACCAAATTAACTGCAAGATGGTTTCGATATGGGTCCACAAACAATGGTACTAGTCTGCTTCCCTACATCCTTAGACATGCCCAGACTGTTCATCTCGCTGTGAAATGGCCAGATATACTCCAGCAGGCAGGTAAATAACAGACGGCATTTAATAAAAGCAAGTCAAAGTTAACATTTTGGATCAATTTCTTTTCCTAATATAGCAGCAGAGAATGAGTTAAAGAAAATGTTTTAAATGTGTATTTCCTCTGACCGATCTCTTCCTAGCATTAGAATAGTGCCTCCTACGGTATTATCCTTCTCACCTGCCAATACTAATGTTGTAGTTGTGTAGGCATAACCTATGTACCTGTAGGTCCAAATTTTAAATATTCTGGGAGTTGGTGTTCCTTTCCAATAAAATAGGGAGAATTTAAGTCGAGGCAAAATCTGAATCTTTGAGGACATTATTTTCTTATTCCCTCACACTTTTTAGTCTTCATAAACCTTTTTCATCAAATAAGAGCAGTCAAATTCTTAACCCAATATGGCAAAGGATTGTAAATTTTTAAAAATAGTGTAAACAGCTCCTTGCTCAAAATTAATATGTTTTCTATTATATTTGTCAGTGTAATTACAGCTTAAAAGATGTAAGAGGAGTATCCAAAGTAGCCCTGTAAACAATGAATATTATTTAAAATAAAACATACATTATTATCTATTTAGGACTTTCTCTTTCAATCATTGATTTGAAGCTGAATCATAAATCAGTCTAAGCGCTTATGTTCCTCAAATCCCATCTTCCAAAACATATGGAAATTGCCTTAAGGTAGAAAAAGTTGTTGCCTTTATCACACTGTGCATCTAAATTCCCAAGATGATTGATTTAACGAGGTTTGCACATTAGAAGCCTTTTCCATTGTTAGAATAAGTGGAAATCACAAGAAAGATTAATGCCCTCTGCATGGTGCCACTATATTAAAATGTCTTTGAAATGTCTTCACTCCAGGAGCACTTCCTACCCTTGCCAGAGCTTAGTAAAGTTGGTCTCAGTGTAAAGAATTTATTAGTTATGGCCGATGAAGCACTTATGCTAGAAATAAATACCTATGATAACACTTACTTTCAAGAAGATGTATAAGGCCGCCAGTTTCCAAACAAAATTTGATTTCATGGCTAGGAGAGCGTATCTCTGAGGTGTTTACAAGTGAGACCACCCACAGGTCTGCCACCAAATCTAGCATCTTGTCACAACACAGCAGTGCTACCAAATGGGAAGCAAAGTCATGCACCCTCCTGTCACGTGGAAAGCTTCTCACACTTAGACCCTCACTGGCGTTTTCTCTACAGTGACCGAACGTTTCCTTGCCCCAACCTTCCCTCTTCACAAACACCAGAGAAAAGAAAGTATTTCAATCAGCTCTTAGAATCACTGGATGGTGATTTATACCTGTCCCTTCTCATACCGCACTGATTATATGAAAGAGGTGACTTAAGTGAATACTTTTTTAAAAAGATTAAGCCTTACATACCCATATGCAATCATCCCACTAATAGCATTATTTGAGCACCAATTATATATCTGGTATTGTGCTAAATGTTACAGAATACATATGAAACAATTCATGAAATAAGTAATAGTATTTGGTATTTCACTACCTTGAAATAAAAATAAAGTCCAAAGTATGTAACCCACACAACAGTAAAACAAATTAGAAATAAGAAAGATCATATCAAAAAGCAATAGAACTGATTGGCAGATACCAAAACGTGTACAGCATAGAGAGACAATTGTTGGCACACATCAAATACTCAATCAACAAGCATGAGAGAAGAAAAGTTTCTATTCATTGCTCCAATTCCCAGTATTATGCATCTCTGCTTCTTTGCCTTTACTCATGCTCCCCTGGTCTAGAATGGTTTGTCTCCTCTCTGTCCATCCTTAAAGATCCAGCTAAGGTCCCACTACCCCTTCAATCATCCACTGCTCTAAACTCTTACAGTTTTTCTACTCTGTACCTTATAATTGAGCTTATAGTGCCCTATGAAGCTTGCTCTTGTTTCCTCTTAATAATCTTATAATCCTAGCTAGCTTGCAAGCTTCCTGAGAGTAGGAAACATGCTATTTTTTATATAACTTCTGCTTCCCCAAAACATTTGCTATAGGGATGAGCACATTATTATTTGCACTTAATAATTACTTACAATTTGGTTTGTTCTTGGAATTACACAGAATTCTAGGATGCCTGTTACTAAAAGGACTTTATGAGATTGCAAAAAAAGTTGTGGAAACATGTGTTAATTCACCACTTTAAATTAAAAAATGAAAGCCACCATAAGAAATAGAAAACACGGACTCTGAGGTACAAATTATAAAGCAGTAAATGTTTAAGTTTAC
Organism: Dasypus novemcinctus; assembly: GCF_030445035.2. Classification (NCBI taxonomy): domain Eukaryota; kingdom Metazoa; phylum Chordata; class Mammalia; order Cingulata; family Dasypodidae; genus Dasypus; species Dasypus novemcinctus. The sequence continues at coordinate 92,683,912 of NC_080674.1, forward strand.
TTTTGTTTAAGTTTACATTTTTTTAAGTTTACATTTGTTTAAAATAGTTAATATTAAAATATTTGCCATATTCCATTTTTTTAAATTGTAGCATTGCTTCTGAGGCACTCTCCTCCCTTTCATTTGAAAAGGTGAGGTTTACTTTTGGTAGATCATAGGGGTGTGGGATAAGGAGGCAAAAGCAAAGTACATAAACTCATGAGGCAAGAGGGAGCCATTCAGGGAGAGAATTTAAAGAGAAGATGAAGATCAACACTCTTGGGCTGGCTGCTGCTGAGAGAAGTAGCCCTGAAAACAAAGACCTGCATTCTGGTCTATTGGCTACTAACAGTCAGAAAGACTTGATAAAGTTGTTACAACACTTTGATTTATAGATTCCACATTTGTCAAGTCAGAACAATAAAATCTGCCACATTGAGTTGCTGAGAGGATTAAGTGAGTCCATCCTTGACACTAAGTAAATGGAGTAAATGTAGGTGTTATCAACAACAATGGGTTTTGAAATTTTGACTGATGATGATTTAAAGAAAAAAAGAATAGTTTATTCTACTGAATGTGTGTTTCTTAGAAAATAGTGTTCTGGCCCAGACACACATTTTAAAAGTTGGACAACATCAGAGGATATAAGCTACACAGAGATTTACCCAGTATGCTATTAGTATGGAGAGAAGCAGGCAAACTTGGTAGACACATCTCCTTTTACCCTTTTCACATTTCATCCTTTCCATTCCTGCTTTCTTCCTTTCCATTTCCCATCTTGAATCTTTCCTTTTAATGTCACTTTCACGAGTTCCCTTTCATTGATTCCATAGCCTACAAATATTGCTCCTTGAGAACACAGAAAGCAAAAAATAAAAATAGGAAAAAAGCATTGATTCTTTTTCATATGTCATTATGTTGAACCACATGATATTGACATTTTGGTTTTTGTAAGGAAATTCACATACACATAATATACAGTATGTTTATAATGGTATGTCTATCTACAAATATTACAGATACATTCTAATGCTTTTATTGTTTTATGTTTATGAAAAGTGAAGCTGGGGAGTGGATGTGGCTCAAGCAGCTGCATGCCTGCTTCCCACATGGGAAATCCTGGGTTCGGTCTCGAGTGCCTCCTAAAAAATAAAAATAAATAAATAAATAAAACAGCAGCTAAACAAACAAAAAAACAAACTCAGGGTAGCCAATATAGCTCGGCTAGAAGATAGTGTTGGGAAGCATCTACAGGATCTTGTATTAGGAAATGGTTTCATGAACTTTACACCCAAAACACAAGCAACAAAAGAAAATATAGATACATGGGACCTCCTCAAACTAAAACCTTTTGCACCTCAAAGAAGTTTGTCAAGGAAGTGAAAAGGGGAAGTGGATTTGGCTCAACTGATAGAGCATCCACCTACCACACAGGAGGTCCAGGGTTCAAACCCAGGGCCTCCTGACCCATGTGCAGTGCTGATGCGCGCAAGGAGTGGCCTGCCACACAGGAGTATCCCCTGTGTTGGGGAGCCCCACGCACAAGGACTGCACCCTGCAAGGAAAGCCGCCCCACATGAAAAAAGTGCAGCCAGGAGTGGCACTGGAAAAAAGTGCAGCCAGAGAGCTGCCTCAGCAAGATGACGCAACAAAAAAGAGACACATTTTCCCAGTACTGCTGACAAGAATACAAGCAGACACAGAGAACACACAGTGAATGGACAGCAAGCAGACAACTGGGGGAAGGGGAGAGAAATAAATAAATAAATAAAAATTCTTTAAAACAAAAAGAAAAAGAAAAGGCAGCCTACTCACTCAATGGGAGAAAATATTTGGTAACCATATATCTGATAGGGACCTAATATATCCAGCACATATAAAGAAATCCTACACCTCAAAAATAAAAAGACAAATAACCCATCTAAAAAATGGGCAAGTGATTTGAATAGATACTTCTCCAAAGAAGAAATACAAATAACTGAAAAGTACATGTAAAGATGCTCAACATCAGTAGTTATTAGTGAAATTCAAATCAAAACTACAATGAGATATCATCTTACACCCATTAGACTGGCGGCTATTGAAAAAACAGAGGACTGCAAGTGTCAGAGAGGATGTGGAGGAACGGGAACCCTCATCCACTGCTGGTGGGAATACAGAATGGTGCAGCCACTGTGGAGGACAGTTTGGTTGATCCTCAGAAAACTAACTATAGAACTGCCATATGATCCAGCAATTCCACTGCTGGGTATATACCCAGAAGAACTGAAAGCAAGGACACGAATAGATATATGCACACCAATGTTCATAGCAGCATTATTCACTATTACCAAAATTTGGAATCAACCCAAATGCCCTTCAACAGATGAATGGATAAACAAATTGTGGTACAGATAATGGAATATTACTCGGCTGTAGGAAGGAATACAGCATTAATACACGAGATAACATGGACGAATCTGGAGGACCTCATGTTGAGTGAAGCAAGCAAGACACTGTAGGAAATAAAAGGCACATGAAAAGAGGTTCAACATCACTAGCTATTAGGGAAATGCAGTCCAAAACTACAATGAAATATCATCTCACACCATACAGAAGAGCCATTATTAAAAGAACAGAAAACTTCAAATGCTGGAGAGGATGTGGAAAAATAGGAAAACTCCTTCACTGTTGGTGGAATTGTAAAATGGTAAGACCTCTGTGAAAGGCAATCTGGTGGTTCTTCAGGAAGCTAAATATAGAACTGCCATATGATCCAGCAATCCCACTACTAGGAATGTATTCAAAAGAACTGGAAGCAAGGATCTGAACAGATATTTGCATACTGATGTTAATAGTGGCATTATTCACAATTACTAAAAGATGGAAACAACCTAAATGTCAGTCAACCAATGAATGGATAAACAAGATGTACTGGGAAACGGACTTTGGCCCAGTGGTTAGGGCGTCCGTCTACCACATGGGAGGCCCGCGGTTCAAGCCCCGGGCCTCCTTGACCCGTGTGGAGCTGGCCCATGCGCAGTGCTGATGCGCGCAAGGAGTGCCGCGCCACGCAGGGTGTCCCCCGCGTAGGGGAGCCCCACGCGCAAGGAGTGCACCCATAAGGAGAGCCGCCCAGCGCGAAGGAGGGAGCAGCCTGCCCAGGAATGGCGCCGCCCACACTTCCCGTGCCGCTGCAGACAACAGAAGCGGACAAAGAAACAAGAAACAAGACGCAGCAAAAAGACACAGAAAACAGACAACCAGGGGAGGGGAGGGGAAATAAATAAATAAAAATAAATCTTTAGAAGGGGAACACTCATCCACTGCTGGTGGGAATGCAGAAGGATCCAACCATTCTGGAGAACAGTATGGCGGTTTCTCAAAAAACTAGCCATAGATTTGCCATATGACCCAGCAATACCACTGCTGGGAATATACCCAGCAGAACTGAAAACAAGAACACAAACCAATATATGTACACCAATGTTCATAGCAGCATTGTTCACTATTGCCAAAAGTTGGAATCAACCCAAATGCCCATCAACAGACGAGTGGATCAATAAAATGTGGTATATACACACAATGGAATACTACTCGGCTGTAAGAACAAACACACTACAAACACATGTGATAACATGGATGAATCTTGAGAACCTTATGTTGAGTGAAGCAACCCAGACATTGAAGGACAAATACTACATGACCTCAATGATATGAAATAAACAAGCTGCCCTAGATAGCAAGAGACTGAACGATAGGCTTGCAGGAAATCGGAGGGTGGAGGAAGGATATGAGCCGATGTCTGCAGGGGTGGAATTTAAGACGAGATGGTGGTAAGTATGAACACAAAGAAGAGATAAAAGGGGGGCAAGGGGTTGCCTTTGCTTGGGGCTTTGCGGGTTTGAGGGTGGCTGGGGAGGGACGGGTGGGTAACGTTGCCCAAAAGTGGGGGGAGGGAGGGGTAGCATACGAACCAGGAGAGGGTCAGGTGTTGGTGGAGAGTAAAATGCCGAGAAAATCATATCAAAATATAATAAAGAGGGTTACCTGTTTAGAATGCTCGGAGGGGAGGGTCTGATGCAGGACGGGCTCCTGGGGAATGTCTAAATGCTCATTCTGCCAGAGTGGGTGACACCATGGGGTAGAAACCCAAGTAGTGAGAGTGGGGGTGGACCCACATCCTGGGGAGGACTAATGCCATCCAATAGAGGGAACTGTATCCCTCGAGAGAAAGGGTGGCTCCCAGGGCATTGGGGCAGTTGAGCAAGTTAGGCCCTGAACACTATTCCATCTATCTCTGGAAGTGGCTCCTCAGGAAACGGAGGTTGGCTATCACTGAGGGCACTAAGGTGGAAGGGAAAATGGACGTTAAATGTGTGGAACCAAAGTAAATGGGGGGTAAGAGAGGAGTTTCTTGAGAGTACACAAGGATGGATATAAAACATGTAATATTACACCATAACATATAGGAGATGACAGACTGATAATGTAAACCATAATGTAAAACATAGGATAACTAAAAATGTAAAGAACTGTGTATCCTAAAGTATGCACCATAATGTAAATACAGATGTCACCTTGTTAGAAAGCTAATGTCTCAGACTCTGTACATCACTTTAAGTAAATATGATATGAATAGGGCGTAAGAGTATCACTGTGGAAGGGAAAAGGTTTTCTGGTGGATGTGTGGGAGTGCTGTATATTATATATATACATTGCTGTGGTCTAGGACTCCTGTGAAGAAAAGCTGAATAATTAGGGGGGGGGGGGGGGAAATAGGATGTGGAATTTTTTCAAGTCAACATTCTTTATCTAAGTTCTTTATCTAACTTTATCCAAGTTCTTTATCTATCCTTTAAACTCATCGCTATATGCCATTCCCTAGTAAGGGACCATGACATTATATTGGGCTTCAAATTTCGGGGAGTTCTGGATCACAGAGTGTTTCAACAATGGCAATGGAGGGATACTGGTATGGGATACCAATGACAGATGATATATGACTGACAGGGAGCTGTACAGAACATATGTCCAGGGTGCATGGTAATGTTTGGATATACTCATAGTGGCAACAATTAAAAACCACAGTAGGGGGGGTACTGGGTTCCCGGCCAGTGGTGCTCTGTCGTGGTCCCTAGGGGAGCAGCGACAGTCTCCCAGGTACAGTGGTGGGGACCGGGAGGGAGTGAGGGTTCAACAGTGAGCCCCTGATACTAATGACTATGCTTGTGAGCTGATAAACCCAAAATAATAACAAGGCCTAGAGCAACTTTGTGCCTGGGAATTTCCTTCTGTCAGCCTTCATGTTACTCAAATGTGGCCAGTCTCGAAGCCAAACTCAGCATGTAAATGCAATGCCTTCCCCCCAGCGTGGGACATGACACCCGGGGATGAGCCTCCCTGGCAACGAGGGACCACTATCAACTACCAACTGATGATGCAACTGGAAAATGACCTTATACGGAAGGTTCAATGCGGATCAGCAGAATATCCATGTCTACATAAAATACCATGACTTTAAAATGCTGTTTGACCTAAAGTAAGGGGGAAATGGAAAGGAGAAATGAGTTTATATGGCTACGAGTTTCTAAAAAAGAGTCTGGAGGCTGGCAGAAGGTTTGCCCTCATGCACAACTGAGCAGAGTCAGAGAGACAGATAAAGCAGATACAACCCCCAGATATTGGTTCCTTTGAGGGCTAAAGAGACCCATGGGAGTTATGGTCATGGCCGATGGGGTTAACTACCAGGGCAGATGGCCCCTCTTTGGAAATGGTGTTTATGTGTGATGAATCTGGACTCAGATGGGATCTCCCTTCATAAGACTTTCATGCTAATGTGCTGGAGGTGCAGTTAATGTTGGGGTTTAAGATATATTTAGGGGATTTGAATCTCTGGACTGACAATGTGATAGCCAGATCCTGAGCCTCAACAGACTCCAGCACCTACAATCTGATTTATTGGACTTACCACACTCAGCTAAGATGGAGGTGAAGGACAACCACCACACCATGGAGCCTAGAGTGATTACAACTGAAAATGGGAGGATTGCATCCAGCATCCAGGTGGAATCTGAGCCTCCTCTTGACATAAAGGTGCAATGGACACAACCAATCCAGTGTCCACATAGAAGAGGTGGCATTGGATTGGGAAAAGTGGACATAATGGACAAAGGGTATGGGGAAAGGCAGGAAGAGATGAGAGGTGGAGGCGTCTTCGGGACATGGAGCTGCCCTGGATGGTGCTTCAGAGGTAATCACCGGACATTGTAAATCCTCACAGGGCCTACATGATGGAATAGAGGAGAGTATGGGCCATGATGTGAACCAATGTATATGAGGTGCAGAGGTGCCCAAAGATGTACTTACCAAATCCAATGGATGTGTCATGATGATGGGAACGAGTGTTGTTGGGGGGGGGGGGGGAGAGGGGGGGTGGAGGGGTGGGGTTGAATGGGACCTCACATATATATTTTTAATGTAATATTATTACAAAGTCAATAAAAAATAAAAAAATTAAAAATAAAAAAAAAAAAAAAATAAATCTTTAAAAAAAAAAAAAAAAAAACAAGATGTACTATAGTCATATAATGGAATATTACTCAGTTGTAAAAAGAAATCAACTGGGGAAGCACAGGGCAACATGGAGAATGCTTGGAACAGTATGTTGAGTGAAACAAGCCAGACACAAAAGGATGAATATTATATGGTCTCACTGATATGAACTAAACATAACGAGAAGACTTGTGGAGTTGGACTATAAAGTGTAGATTGTTGGGAGATGAATGTGGGATGAGAAGAGGGAGAAGATGATGAATATATGTAGAATGTTTAATAAGGTCAAATGTAAATATGTGGTAATGGTTGGACTTCATGGTAATACATTATAATGAATGTAATGAACACTATTGATTTATGGATGTGATTTTGACTGAATGAGTACTCTAGGAAGATTAATATTATTTGAAGGATAGCTGGAGGATAATATTGGGAATGTATAAATATTATTTTGGAAGTAGATGAGGAGTGTGGTTAATTGTATAAATACAGGAATGTTCTTCCACTACAGGGTGTTAAGACTGTGGTGATATATCGGGAAAATATAACAAATGTAATTCATGGATTATAGTTAATAACATTATAATGTTTTTGAAGCAAAAGCAAAGTTGGTACTATATTAATTCTAAAGGTAAAAAAAGAATATGGGATTTGGTTTTGTGCGCTATGAATAGGATTGTGGGGGAGGTATCTTCATTTTTTTTCATTAATAGGGAGAACTTTACTATGTCATTTAACTAATTTGTGTTCATCTGTATATCTTTCTGAACATTAGAGGAACAACTGAGTTAGCAGTGAGAATTAGATGAGATAAAAGTGCCTGAAAAAGAACTTTTTAGGAGTAATGTTTCCATAACTTGTTGAATTGCCTTTTCCAATTCTTTTATTTTTGAGAATTTGAAATAAAGTTGTCTAAAAAAAAAGAAAGAAAATGAAAGCCACTAAGTATATACTTTGAGTGTACTGTACAAAGCATGGGACTGAATAACACAGGGAACCCAGTGGGGGAGGATGGACTGTGGTTAACAGAACAAATATGAGTGCATTCTCTCATGAACTATAACAAATATATAATACTAATTACAGGGTGTTAATAACCAGATGGGGGAAGCGGATATGACTCAACTGATAGAGCGTCCGCCAACCATATGGGAGGCCCAGGGTCCCAACCCAGGACTTCCTGACCCATGTGGTGAGCTGGCCCACACACAATGCCGATGCGCGCAAGGAGTGCCGTGCCACGCAGGGGTGTCCCCCATCTCTGGGAGCCCCACGCGCAAGGAGTGTGCCCCGCAAGGAGAGCCACCAACACGAAAAAAGCGCAGCCTGTCCAGGAGTGGTGCTGCACACACGGAGAGCTGACGCAGCAAGATGACACAACAAAAAGAGACACAGATTCCCAGTGCCGCTGACAAGAATGCTAGAGGATACAGAAGAACACACAGTGAATGGACACAGAGAACAGACAACAGGAAGAGCGGGGGATGGCAAGGGGAGAGAAATAAATAAAATAATAATAATAATCAGATGGGTTGGGGGAAAATACACCAAATTTAAGATATGGGCTATAGCTAGGGTAATATTTTGATGATGTGCTTTCATAGTTTGTAACAGATGTTTCACAACAATGTATGGTATTGGTGGTGGGGTGATGATATATGGGAGCCCTGTATTGACGACATGCATGATTGTTTTGTAAGTTCACAACTTTTACTATACACTTATTGTAGAAGTATGTTCATGTATGAATGATATACTTCAAAAATAATTTATTTAAAAAAAAAGATATTCCTCTGAGCCAGATAACCTGGCAAAAAAGAAAAAATAATATATATCACTTACTTTCATAATATTTACACTTTATTTCTGTTTTTGAACACTGTAAGAGGACCTTCTCATAACTGTTTATGAGGTGATTCTCAAATTTGAGCCTAGCAAAAGTAGTGTGAGAATATAGATTTGCAATGCAAAGAGCCACTAGCATGTGAATGGGCTTTTTTTGGCTGAAAATTAAGTTATACACTTCTACAGAGAAGAAAGAACTCACAACCTTAACCAGGAAGGATGAGGGTATTCATTTGTCAATCACCATAGTTCTGCCATTCATATATGGAGTACAGATGTCCCTAAGACCTGAAACCAGAAAAGAAAGGGAACATTTGAAGTAGATGGTGTTCAACCATGTAAAGTGGCTTTTACAGAGCTTCTACTGATGCAGGTCCACAGTTTCATCCTATAACTTGCTGCCCATGTTAAGGGACTGGGCTTCCCAAGCCGCATGCTTTGCCAATCCTTATCCACAATTTTTGAGAGTACAGCTAGAATAGCAGAAGTGGTTTAGGCGCAGGTTACAATGTTGGTTCCACCACTTACTAGCGCAGGTTACAATGTTGGTTCCACCACTTACTAGCTTTATGATCTTAGACAAGTTATTTAATTTCTATATTTTCTCAGATTTCTTATCTGAAAGCAATGGGAATAATATGCCAACCTCACATTACATAAATTAATATATGTAAAGTGCTTAGAAGAGACCTTGGGACATCATAAAAGCTCAATAAAAATTAGCTACATATTATTCTTCCAACTCTCCTGACATACATCTGCCACTAATTCCACATTAGTTACCACTCACCTTTATGGCTTGTATATATGCCAGTCTCTCTGGAATATTATATTTTCTTGCTTTAGCTCTTAGAAAACCAGAATAGAACACTCCTTTTGGTTAAACCTGATTTTCCAACTGCCCACATATGCCTCCCCAATCTCTTTTTAGGATTTTTTGTTAAATCCATATTCGGTTTTATGAGAAAATCAGCACAACTGCAAGAGAAAAAGGGACACTTATGGGTGTCTCAGGCCAAGCACACATACTCCTCTTCACTAGCAAAAGATTGAAAGCTATTATGGCTTAAATTTCTACCTAAACCAATGAAGAGTTTGACCCTAGGTATTCAAGATGTCACCCATGTGGTGCAGAGAAGATCACAGCAATTAGGAGGGTGGCAAGTTGGCAGTGAAACGACCAGTTCTTTAGGCTTAGAATAGAGCCGACCTGGGGCAAAACTTTATGCTGTGAATTTGACTCATCTGTGCTGAAAGTTCTTTCCAGTGTTCTTCTATGCTTAAATCTCAGAGGGTTCTAAATTTTATTGTAATGAAATTAAAATTGTAACAAAAGGAAATGTTTCCTTATCACCTCACATGGACAGTTCAAATACCGCCACATTCCTTGGGCAGCAGGGGCCCAGCAGCACTCCGTTTGGTCATGGGAAAGGAGTCAGGTCAATAGAATTGTAAGTAACAGTAGGTCATTGAAACAGACAGAATTGACATGTTCAGGTACTTTTACCATTAGAGGCTGCTATGATTTGATTAAGATACAAAAATAAAGACTCAAAGAAATTTAAGTGTAATTAGAGCACTAGTAAAGAATAAGATTTATTTTAATGGATTTAATTTATTAATGACCAAAAAGTAAGGAGGGGACAATCACATGCAGATAGACAATAATATTCTTCCATGCATTTGGTTGCCTAACTATTAGTAATTTCTCTACCTTTTCATTTCTAACAGCAACCCAATTCACCCAAATAAAAGTTATCCATGTGTTTCCCAAAAGACTGGCCTTCTCCTCAAACCCAAGGAGTGAAGGTTGTGTGGGCCAAGTCAATCATGGTAATTTCTTTTCCTTTGCAGGTGGTTACTTTAAGAATGGGCATGGGGGGCGGCAGACTTGGCCCAGTGGTTAGGGCGACCGTCTACCACATGGGAGGTCTGCAGTTCAAACCCCGGGCCTCCTTGACCCATGTGGAGCTGGCCCATGCGCAGTGCTGATATGCACAAGGAGTGCCCTGCCACGCAGGGGTGCCCCCCGCGTAGGGGAGCACCATGCACAAAGAGTGCACCCCGCAAGGAGAGCCGCCCAGCGCAAAAGAAAGTGCAGCCTGCCCAGGAATGGTGCCGCACACACGGAGAGCTGACACAGCAAAAAAGAAACACAGATTCCCATGCCACTGACAACAACAGAAACAGACAAAGAAGACGCAGCAAATAGACACAAAGAACAGACAACCGGGGCCGGGGTGGAGGGAAAGGGGAGAGACATAAATAAATAAATAAATCTTAAAAAAAAAAAAAAAAAAAGAATGGGCATGTGGTACTAAACTGGCCAGTAAGAATTAAGAGGAGACTAGAGTGAAAAGAGATGGGCAAATTTTGTCATTCTTAAAGAGGGTCAAAAGAAAATGATAAAGAAGAGAAAGGATGAATCAAAAATTTATTCCCTCTTTCTTTATTTTGTGTAACCAAATAATTGACAAGGGAAATTTTCTCTTTATTCAAGACTTCCAACTAATAAATGCAAACTTTAATGAAATAATGGATCTACACAACAATCATCAATGAATGCTAAAAATATTATGCAAAAGTTGAGGTGAAACTTTATAGTGGATGGCTCTTACTGACAACTTCTGAATCCCCTGATGAATCCTAATATCACTTGTAACAGTGTGAAGTTTTGTGAATCCCAGAAAAGAAGATATTCTTTGAACTAACCCATTCCTGTAGATACGGGACCCTTTCCTTACATTGGATTCTGATAAGGAACCCTTTGATTAGATCACTTTAGGGCCTTTGATTGAACTACATCAGTGAGGTGTGACTTAGGTTGGGTCTCCACCCTCTTGTTAGAGTCTTATATAAGAAGAGCACTGAAGGCAGAAACGGAGAGAGAAAGACAGCTGTCATTTTACCCTGCCATGTGAGGGAAGACTCCAGGATCACCTACAGCTGCAGAAAGAGAAACCCTGAAAGGCTGAGGGCAAGGCCAGAGGTTGGAATTAGAAGAGGATCTGAAGCAGGGAGGCCCCTTAGAAGCTAAACTCAGGAAACAGTTTTAAACTGAAGGAGAAGGAGAGCCTGGAGTAGAAAGTAGACAGAGCCTGGCAGACCCACCATTTTGCCTTACCACATGGCAGGAGTCCCAGATCCAGCAGCCAGTCATTGGTAAGACAGCATCTCTGACAATTCCTTGATCTGGACATTTTCACAGCCTCAGAATTGTAAGATTTTCCCCTCATAAATCCCACTGTAAAAGCCAACCCATTTATGGTATTTGCTCTGAAACTAAAATATCACTCAAACAAGAACAACCAGACATTACAGGTCCCCTGATTTGAAGTTTTAGGAATTACACAATACCCCTTCTGAAATATTCTTCGGAATATTCTTATTCTTAAATCCATTATTGTGGGTGTTTAACCCATTGTAAGTAGGACCTTTTGATGAAATTACTTCGGTAAAGGTGTGGTCCAATTAGTCAGGCTGGGTCTTAATCCTACTACTGGAGTCCTTTATAAGAGAATGAAATTCATATAAAGAAAAATCCACGGACACAAGAAACTGAAGTCAACAAAACTCAGAAGAGAAAAGAGAGACCAGCAAATGCTGCCATATGCCTTGCCATGTGGCAGAGGAACCAAGGATTGCTGGCAGCCTGTCTTTAGGAAGAAAGCACAGCTTTGATGATTGCCTGGAAGATGCCTTAATTTGGACATTTTTCTGGCTTCAAAACCATGAGCAAATAAATTCTCATTGTTTAACCCTGACCCATTTCGTGGTAATTACTTTGAGTAGCCTAGGAAACTAGAACTCCTAGTTTATAGAAAATATGAGGAGAGAAGAGTTAAATGACACCACAAGGAAGCAATCAGCCAAATACAGAATGTGGTCTAGGCTACAGAACAAATGGTCAAGTTTATTCAACAAAATAAATGGGGGGATTTTTAGGTTGGGTGTATGAAAACAGAAGAAAAAATTTTAAAAAGAAACCATGTAGCTACACTACACAACCAATTAACCCTAAGTTAAACCATGGACTATAGTTAATAGTACAGTTACAAAAATGTGTGTATATCAGTTGTAACAAATGTACTTCACCAATGCAAGGTGTTAATAATAGTGTGGTATATGGGAATCCTGTATTTCAGGTGTGATTGTTCTGTAAACCCACAACTTCTCTAATAAAAATAATATTTTAAATAAACAGAGGGGGACTATTATAGAATAAAAGAAATTAGAGAAATAACAATAAATGAAATGCATATATCTTATTTGGATTCCTTTTTCTTTAGATAATTGGAGAAAATTGACCACAGATGAGTGTATCAAATGATTTTAAGGAATTATTATTACTTGTACATGTGATGATATTGTGGTTAAGTCAAGAAGTCCCAATTTGCTAAAAACGCATGTTGAACATTTACAAGTAAAATATATAATGGTTGTTTTAATATACTCCAGCAAAAAAAAAAAATGACGGTAAAGAATAAATGAAACTGGAAAAATGTTGAAAATGGTGGAGGCTGGATAAAAGATGTGTGCTTGCAGGTTCCCAAAAGTGAATGATTTTAGAGACATGCAGAAAATCTGAACATGAGAAAATATGCACTCTCCTCCTGTTTCCAGCTTCTGAACATAATTATGACCATGAGGGATGACACTCTTCTTATGACAGAAGAGAGAAAGGTCTTTGATGGCATCATGGAGCCACTGGATTAACCAACCCTGAAACTATTTTACTCTATGACTTTACTATGTCAAGTAACAAAAGCTTTATTATTTCAGCTACTATTAAACTGGGTTTTTTCCCCTTACTTGAAGCCAAAATTATTCTAATTGATGCAGTTATATAAAATTAATTTATAGCTGTTTTTAAAATTATTTTTTAAACAAGTAATTATTCTCATTGAAACAAGTTATTACATGCTCACTGAATAAGAGAGAGCAATATAGGGCACAGCATTATTGTCTCCCTTCATCCCCCCATCCCAAACCCCTTATCAAAGGCAAACACTAATAACACATTTTCATTCAAATATTATTAGAATATCTTCACCTGTGTTTGCCCAGATGATCTCATTCGTGAGTACTCCTTTGTGATTCTGTGTGCCTATGTATCTATGCATATCCTCAGGTGAAAAACGAATCCTTTTGGGATAAGGAATTTGTCTTTCATTCACCTCTAATTATCTTCCCACATGGCTAATGTAGCACTACAATTTCATCAGGCACAGTGTTCACTTGGCTGTAGGTGATACTGATGTTGAGAAGAAGAGCCAGGCTCACAAGAAGCATTTCCAAACTGCATACAAACTGAACTCCAAACCTGAAAATGCAATGTTATACCCTCCCCACCCCCACAGAAAAATAACAATAGATCACAACCAGAGATACCAGCAGGTGTGCAACATGCAAATGGCAAACAGGAAAACTGAAGTGACTGACATTCTGAAGACATTTTCCAGCAAGATAAATTGTCAAAGCTGAGAACATTTGAACAGCAGGGCACAGCAAAGAGGCATTACATCTTCACATTTCAAGTCATTTGGCGGTATACAACAGTTACTTATAAAACTTAGGAAAAAGAAAAGCTACATTAACTATTGAGCCATCCATAGGACTGCATTTGGTAAGGAGAGAGGGCATATGTGCCCATCTGTTCCGGATCTAGCTACCTTCCCAACCTTCCCTCTCTTGTCATTTTTAGAATGTAAACATTTTGAATTTAGGGAGGAACTGGGTTCTGTGGTGTGTTCTGAACCGTTTCCAGCACTTTGAGCACTTAGAACATTTTTAAGGAATTACAACATTTTGCATTGGACAGGAGGGAATAGAACTTCCCCTTCATTTGCTAAAATGGGAATATCTTTTATTCACCAAAAGCTGTTCTTTGGCTGACCAATTTAGTAAAAGAATAAAGCACTCCTCTTCTCATGCTTAGAAGAGACCTGTTCTTAAACAATGAAATGATAATTCAAGGAGACATGTAGAAGCAGAGAGCCAGTTTGTGAAGTACTTTTCTAAACAAGACAGACAGTTCTGGAAGGTAGAAACTCAGTTGGAATCTGCCAGGGGTTCTGCTTTGGGAGGCAGTGCAGTGCATCCGCAGTGCAGAGATAGAAGTAAGTATGAAAAATTAAACCAGACGTTTATAAAAGGATAGCGCAAGGGTATGGGGGAGAATCCTCATAAAAAGACAAGTAATTTTATAAACAGAGTGAGACAGAAGAGGTTTTTTTTTACTCCACATGCCTAAGTTAAGAAGTGGCGAGGGTGAAAGGATCACTGTCAACTTTACTTTGTGGAATCTTTAAAAAACAATAGGCCAGGCTTGTGAGTTCAACCCTCACCTGGAGGACTTTTGATTTTCTCTTCTCAGACTTTTTTTTTAAATTTACCATCAACCGAAACATCTACGTTAGTCATAAGAATGAACACTTCTATCTTTGGGGTTTTCAAAGTCCCAAGACTCCTACAACGCTGGGGAGAGAGGAGTTATTAATTATCTATTAATTATCTATTTATTACCAGGTGTTGTTCCCGTCTTGACCGCCAGGGGGTGGTATCGCCTACATGATCTCGGCATTTAGTTGGGCTTGATAATTCTTTAGAGCTACTGTAGGCTTTGACGCGGCAAGCTGTGGGTAGTTTCCCTCTCCTTTTCTGAATCTATTTGTTTCAGTAAACAAATACTCAGCACCCCACACACACACACAAAGAAAGAAACAATAGTAGCTTATTTCTTTTAAAAAACAAAAAGTTAAATTAAATAAAAAATATCCCATTTGGTATTTATCCTACAGATACAAGTCAGTGTGCACTGTAATAGTGAAAGATTGGAAACAAGCCAAATATCCATCAATAGGGACGTAGGGGACAGTTAAGTAATTTATGGCACAGTGGAATATTATGCAGCCATGAGAAGGATAAAGCTTCCTTTATAGCTATGGGAAGATCTGAGAGGTACACAGCTAAGTATTTTTTAAAGTACATACAGAATAGTGGTATAATATAATTCCAGTTTCATAATAAAGAAAAAAATAAATTTCCGTATTTGAGTACATTTTAAAGCTTTACAAGAGTTACCTAAGGGGGAAATAGGAACTGAAGTTGTAAGGATAAGGATTGGAAGACTGCTCTTCACTATGTAATTTTTCAAAAGTTCTCAGTTTTGAGTACAAAAGTATTTTAAATTAAGTTCCTAGTAAACTTTTATAAAAACTTGAAATCAATAAAACAAACCAAATTTGTTTTTTAGGATACTTTTTTAGAAATGCATGCTACCACATATTGCAAAAGGGGGAAAAATGGAGTAGGTACAAAGGATGTAAATGTACAATACACTATTTTTCCCTAGACAACTGATAACCTGAATATATAAATATTTGAAATGGTGAGTTGCTAATGTAAAATGAAAGATGTAACCTCAGGGATAGAACTGAATTCACAAGGGAATGACTACAATTTAGAGGAAGAAAAATACATATAGTCACACTAATGCTAAAACCTCAATTGTGTCCACAGAGACTGTAAACAAGAAGTCCAGGTGAGTGACAAACATTATACAATCCTCAACAATGAATGCCAGTTTATATGCTCCACTCCATTTATAACAGTTATATTCATGGAATATATAGATGGCCTCACCCAAAGGCCCTATTACCATAGAAAATAAAAGTGTGGGATAAAGGGCAACTCTCTCCATTGCCCCTGGTTAAAATAAATTGTTGAGAATACAATATTCAAAGAACGAATGCCTAAAGGCCAAAGTTAAGACTTTTAACTTACTCCCTAAAACCTTTTATTATAACTTTATTTTCTGTTATTTCTCAATTGTTTTGAAAATAAGCACCTATATAAGTTGGGGAAATGAAAGTTGAATTAGCTTCTCCGTCAGAACAATATAGCTCTTTTCCCTGAATTAGCACAAAACAAAACAAAAAATTCAAGTAATACTGTTGTCTTCATTTTACTCTCTTATTAAAAAAAATTTTAAAGAAAATGGCTGCTGCCTTTTAATATTGATTAAATGAGAAATAAGACAATATTACACTAAAAAAATGCAATGAGCCTTAAAGATAAACCAACCAGCATGATTATATTTGCTATTTAATGTATAGATGTTAATTATAAATTTAAATCAATATAATGTAGACATGTTTACTTAGAGTGATAAATAATTCCACATTGTGATTAACATAAAAATCTTTCACTTGAAAATGAAGTCATTTTTTTAAAATCACAGAATACACATGGGAAGATTGGATCCACTCCAAATAACCCATGGAACCCTGAGTTAATAATCTGAGTTCAACTCAGTGTTCATGAGGTATCAGATGCATGAAAAACTATGGTGAAAAATAAGAGGGCAAACATAACTGAAAATTATTATTATAAGGTGTTTTATTCCTATACATGGCTTTTAATTTTTAATTTAAGTCTGCGAGCTTCCTGAAAACCAGGCTACAGTATATCATAGATGAAAGTATTTCCAATTGACTAATATCATTAAATTTTATACCCAATTGGTTATTAGTAGAGGCAACTTAAGAAAAATTTATAAAAGATTCTATTTAACAATTTGGGTGTGCCACACAATGACCAAAAATAATAACTAACAAAATAATTGCAGAAATAAAAATGCAATCATTCATCATATTTTGTCTCTTTAAGCATGCTTCAGAGATATTGGGGGTTCAGTTCTAGACCGATGAATAAAGCAAATATTGCAATTGGGTGGGAGCCACACAATTTTTTAAATTTCCAAGTGCATATAAAAGTTATTTTACACTATACTGTAGTCTATTGAGTGTGCAATAGCATTATGCCTTTAAAAAATGTACATACCTTAATTCTAAAAACGCTTTATTGTGAAGCAGACTTGGCCCAATGGATAGGGCGTCCGTCTACCACATGGTAGGTCCACGGTTCATACCCCGGGCCTCCTTGACCCGTGTGGAGTTGGCCCACGAGCAGTGCTGATGCACGCAAGTAGTGCCATGCCATGCAGGGTGTCCCCCACGTAGGGGAGCCCCACGTGCAAGGAGTGCACCCCGTAAAGAGAGCAGCCTAGCCCGAAAAAAAGTGCAGCCTGCCTAGGAATGGCGCCGCCCACAGGGAGAGCTGATACAAGATGACGCAACAAGAAGAGATACAGATTCCTGTGCCGCTGATAAGGAAGCGGTCACAGAAGAACACACAGCGAATGGACACAGAGAGCAGACAACTGGAGGGGGGAAGGGGAGAGGAATAAATAAAAATAAATAAACAAATAAAAATGCTTTATTGCTAAAAACTGCTAACCATCATCTGAGCCTTTAGCGAACTATAATCATTTTGCTGGTGGAGAGTCTTGCCCCAATGTTGATGGCTATTAACTGATCAGGGTGGTGGTTGCTGGAGATTGGGGTGGCCGCAGCAATTTCCTAAAAAAAGACACAATGAGGTTTGCTGCAGCAATTGACTATTCCTTTCACGAAAGATTCCTCTGTAGCCTGTAATGCTGTTTAACAACTTTTTACTCACTTCTTTCAAAATCCGGTTCAGTCCTCTCAAACCCTGCCACTGCTTTACCAAGTAAGTTTATGGAATATTCTAAATCATTTTTTGTCATTTCAATAACGTTCACAGCATCTTCACCAGGAGTAGATTCCATCTGAAGAAACTGCTGTGTTTGCTCATCCATAAGAAGTAACTCTTCATCCATTAAAATGGTATCATGAGATTGCAGCAATTCTGTCACATCTTCTAATTCTATTGCTATTTCTACAACATCCTCAATAACTTCCTTCACTGAAGTCTTGAACCCCTCAAAGTAAGTTGGAATCAACTTCTTCCAAACTGCTATTCATGTGGATATTTTGACTTTCCCCTGTGAATTACAAATATACATAATGGTATCTAGAATGGTAAATCCTTCCCAGAAGGTTTTCAATTTACTCTGCCCAGATCCATGAGAGGAATCACTATTTATGGCATTTATAGCCTTATGAAATGTATTTCTTAAATAATAAGACATGAAAGTCAAAATTACTCCTTGATCCAGGGGCTGAAATATGGATGTTGTGTTAGCAAGCAGAAAATAACATTAGTCTCGTTTTGCATCTCTATTGGAGCTCTAGGGTGTCCAGGTGCACGGTCAACAAGCAGTAATATTTTGAAAGGAATCTTTTTTCTGAGAAGTAGGTCTCAGAAAATACGGCTTACATATTCAGTAAACCATGTTGTACTGTTACCCAGGCTTTGTTCTTCCATTTATAAAGCACAGGCAAAATAGATTTGGCATAATTTTTAAGGGCCCGAGGATTTTTAGAATGGCCAGTGAGCATATCACTTAAAGTGACCAGCTGCCTTAGCCCCTAAAAAAAGAGCCAGCCTGCCCTGTCCTTTGAAGCTTTGAAGTCAGGCATTGACTTTCCTTCTCTGACTAGGAAAATCCTAGGTGGCATCTTCTTCCAATGGAAGGCTGTTTTGTCTACATTGAAAATCTGTTGTTTAGTGTAGCCACCTTCATCAATTATCTTCGCTAGATATCCTGGATAACTTGCTGCAGCTTCTACATCAGCACTTGCTGCTTCACCTTCACTTTTATATCATGAAATGACTTATTTCCTTAAACTTCATAAACCAGCTTCTGCTAGCTTCGAACTTTTCTTCCACAGCTTCTTTCGGACTTCATAAAATTGAAGAGAGTTAGGACCTCGCTCTGGATTAGGCTTTGGTTTAATAGAAAGTTGTGGTTGTTTTGAGCTCTAAAGACTTTCTCCATATCAGCAGTTAGACTGTTTCATTTTCTTATCATTCTAGTGTTCACTGGAGTTGCACTTTTCATTTACTTCACAAACTATTCCTTTGCATTCACAACTTGGCTGTTTGGCACAAGAGGCCCAGCTTTCAACCTGTCTTGGCTTTTGACATGCCTTCCTCATTAAGCTTAATCATTTCCAGCTTTTGATTTAAAGTAAGAAATGTGGGACTCTTTCACTTAAAGACTTAGAGGTCATTGTATGGTTATTATTTGGCCTAATTTCAATATTGTTGTGTCTCAGGGAATAGGAAGGTCCCATGACAGGGAGAAAGGCAGGGAAAATGTTGATGGGTGGAGCAGTCAGAACACATCTCACATGGGTGCAGTTTGTGGCATCCCAAAATAATTACAATAGTAACATCAAAGAATACTGATCACAGATCACCTTAACAGATATAATAATAATGAAAACATTTCATTTATTGTGAGAATTACCAAAATGTGACACAAAGACATGAAGTGAGCACACACTGTTGGAAAAATGGCATTGACAGAATTGCTCTATGCTGGGTTGCCACAAACCTTCCGTTTGTGAAAAATGCAATTTGTGAAGTGCAATAAAATGAAGCACAATGAAATGAAGTATGCCTGTGTTTTCATAAATATCTGAAGTAGAAGTAAAGACTCTTAAGGCTTAGAAGGCTCTGGAGATTTTTAGTAATAAAGGGTATTTCTCCTACAACCCTAGACAGATAATCATCCAACCTGGAAAATCTGCTGAGGACTCTCAGTGATGGGCAATCAAACAGTAATTGTTCCTGGCTAAGTAGTTCTAATTATTAGACAGGTTTTTCTTGTTTCAAGCATTAGCCCGCCATGCCTTCTACCAGCTCTTCCAAACAAACAAACAGAAAAGTCTATCTCCTCAATATGGCAGCCTTTCAAATATTTAAACACTACTGCCACATACCCAGGTCTTTTTGGTTCCAAACTAAACATGCCCACATCTTTCAAATGTTTTCTTATAATATACTTTCCAGACTCTCCACTTCCCTAGTTTCTCTTCTCTGCTCTCATACATTAATGTACCTCTTTGAGTATGACACCTAGAACTGAATATAATATGCCAGGTATGGTCTAACCAGCAGATATTGACCAAGGAAAAGTGTCTCTTTTGATGTGGATAACACCAAGCTTCAACTAAGGGAACCTGAATTTATACTCAGTAATAGTCACATCACATTTTTTGTCTTATATTGGAAATAGATTAACAAAAATGCTAATATATTTTCAGCAGCATACATTTTTTGTGTTATTTTAATAATCATAGAAATGTACATTTATATCTATACAATTCTATCTGATTAGTTTTAGTCCATTTTTCCAATGAGTATTGATCTTTTTAACCAATATATTCACTATACCTCAAATTTTACATTAATTGAAATTTTCTTAAGCTTGGGTCCTGTTTTCAAGAGAGTAAAAAGAATGTTTAATAGGATGAATAGAGCATGAAATTTTAATTAGAGAGAATCTTTAAAAAGTATCATTGGTGCATTAATTAACAAAGCTTCTTTTCATACAGTTGTACAATAATCTACAATTTCAGTAAATTGTATTACCAACAATTCCAATTTTTTTCACCTGTTCCAAAAGTAGATAAGGAGTTGCCAAATGACTGAAGCCCTCTATACTGTGGAATATTGTTGATCCAGCAATTTAGCAATCCATAAAAGAAATGAAAAGAACATTGTTAGGAAGAACCTTTTGCTGGTGAATATATGTTGACAACCAGAGGTCATATACCACATTTCTATGCACCGGTTATTTTTTCACCAAAAAGAAAAAAATAGTTATCCACACATGTAGCAGTTGGATGTTATTGATGAACTCCAAAAAGAAATATTGGATTATGTTTGTAAACTGGTCTTTTCCTCTGGGTACATTAGAGTGTATTAGATTCAAAGGTTTTACTTTTACTTGATTAAATAATGAATAAAGTTTTGACTGGGCCACGTCAGTAGGACATTGAGTCCTCTCCCCTTGGTGGGCAGAGATTCACAGAAAAACTGCACCACAGAGAAGGGAGGTTGGAGTCTTGAGCTGGAGCCCTGGGAAGTAAGCATAGAGAGGAGCTTGGTGGTGAGGAAAGAGAGAAGGCTCTGTAGGAGAAACAAGCCGTTCACCTAATAGTCTACAGCTGTCCTCGTGGAGATACCGGGCAGCTGAGCCCAGAGTGAGGCAAGCCTGGGAAGAGAGGAACCCAGGGAGCCTGAACCCTTGCAGACATTGGCAGCCATCTTGCTCCAACATGTGGCAGTAGACTGGTGAGGGAAGTAACTTATGCTTTATGGCCTGGTAACTGTAAGCTCCTACAGCAAATAAATACCCTTTATAAAAACCAACAGATTTTTGGTACTTTGCATCAGCACCCCTTTGGCTGGCATATATAACACATATAACCTTAGAATTTAGAATTAAGTTGTTATCATACATGGCATTTTTTTAAAGTTTAAACATTAATGAAAAAACTATGAGCGAGCAAAGCAAGAAACAGAGCTCTAGTATGATTACTTCAGTTCTACTGGAATCTGGATGCCTTCTCTGAGAGAGTTCTATCTCTGGTATAGTAATAACAAAATATTCTGGAGCAGGCAGGCTTCGTTTAAACATGTTATCTTATTAATATTCCCCAAAGTTGTACTTGTAGTTTGTTTTGAAATGACATCTCTTTCTGCCAACGTTTATTAACATCCTTGTAAATAGAAGAGTCTAGGAACATAGTAGTGTTCCTTGGTAGATACTATCTATGGCGAACAAATGAACGAAAAAATGATAAAAGAAAGATGGGAGGGAATGAGGGAGGAGTAAGAACTTTGCATATTAATAAATTGATCTTGTAGCTCTATTTGGGTATAAATGTTTTCCTTAAGTGGCATAAAATGGGAAAGGGAATTATCTAAAGTGGTAGAAAGTAGTACACAGTAACTTTTTCTAAATCAATTTTATTGAAATATGTTCATAAACCATACAGTTCATCTAAAGTGCACAATAAATGGCATTTTCTATAATCACAGAATTGTGCATTCATCACTTTAATCAATATTACAGTATTTTCATTACTCCAAAAAAAAATAAAGCAAAAAAACACAAAAAAACCCTACCCCTTAGTAGTAACCTCTCATTTTCTCAATACTTCCCCTGCCATATATAACTGCTAATCATTTCTGTGTAATTTATTTATATTTACATTTTGCATAAATGGAGCCAAACAATACATTTTTCTTTTCATTTAGTTTTTTTCACTTAGCTTGCTTCCTTTTTTTTTACCATTGATGGAAGATTTTAATATATTACTATACATTACTGTCCATAGTTTGTTTTGCTTGTATTTTTGCTCAATTATCACCCTTGTATTATTCTCTTATAACATTAACATACATTTCTTCTGCTTCAGAGAATAACATTCTTAAATATGCACTATTAACCATACTTATTTTTCACAAGAGGGTTCACTGTGCTATACAGTCCCATTTTTCATTTTGTAGCTTTCCCTTTAATAATACACATATCCTTAGATTTTCCCTTTCAACCATTATCATAACCATATATTAATGCCACTAATTACAAACCCTATGATGTGCTTTCAGAATTTCTATTCACTTCCAAACATTCACAACCTTTTTAACACTTCTGCACAGATCAAACCTCAGCTTTCCATTCTTTAACCACATTCTACTTTCTGGTGATTTATAGTCTAGCTATTAATTCCTATGAGTGTGTTCATTATATTTAGTTCATAACAGCAAAATCGTACAATATTTAACCTTTTGTGTCTGGCTTGCTTCACTCAACATAATGTGTCCTTCAGTTTCATCCATGTTGTCATATACTTCACGATTTCATTTCCTTTTACAGCTGAATAATATTCCATTGTGTGTATATACCACAGTTTGTTTATCCATTCGTCAGTTGATGGACTCCAGGGCTGTTTTCATCTTTTGGCAATTGTGAAAAATGCTGCTATGAACACCAGTGTGCAGATTTCTGTTATGTATCTCCTATCAGTTCTTCTGGAAATATACCTAGTAAAGGTATTACAAGGTAATATGGCAGATTTATATCTAACTTTATTAGGAGCTCCAAACAAACTGCCACATTGTATGTACCATTCTACATTTCCTTGAATAGTGAATAAGTGTTCCTGTCTCTCCACATCCTCTCCAATACTTGTAGATTTCTGATTTTTTTAACAGTGGCCATTCTAATAGGTGTGAAATGATATTTCATTGTAGCTTTGATTTGCATTTCTCTAACAGTCAATGATTGAATATTTTTCATGTGTTTTTTCACCACTTGCATTTCTTCTTTAGAAAAATGATTATTCAGATCTTTTGCCCATTTTTTAATTGAGTCATTTGTCTTTTTATTGTTGAGTTGTAGGATCTCTTTATATATCATGGATATTAGACCCTTAACAGATGTGTGATTTCCAGATACCTTTTCCATTGAGTATGCTGCCTTTTTACCCTTTTCACAAACTCCTTTGTTGTGTAAAAGTTTTTAATTTTGAGGAGGTCCCATTTATTTATTTTTTCTTTCACTGCCTGTACTTTGGGTATGAGGTTTAAGAGACTTCTGCCTACAACAAGGTCTTGAAGAGGTTTCCCTGCATTATCTTCTAGGAGTTTTATGGTTCTGGCTTTTTTTGTTTAGGTCTTTGAGTTGATACTTGTATCATTTTGAGTTGATACTTGTATAGGGAGTGAGGTAGGGGTCCCCTTTCATTCCTTTGTTTATGGATACCCATTTCTCCAAGCACCATTTGTTGAAAAGTCTGTTCCATCCCAGTAAAGTGGACTTGGTAGGCTTATCAAAAAGCAGTTAACCATAGAGGTGCGGGTCTATTTCTGAACTCTCAATTTGATTCCAATGATCATTTGTTACAACTGATGAACATGTATTGAAGTATTGCTACAAACCATGGTCCACAGTTTACTTTGCACCACACTTTTGTATGGGTTTTGACAAAATGAGTAATGGCATGTATCCATCATTGCAGTGCCATCCAGAACAATTCCAATGTCCCCAAAATTCTCCATTTTACACCTATTCTTCCCTCTCCCTCCCCTCAGAATCTATAAGCAGGGCAGACAATCTCAGGAATTCTGCCCCCTGTCAGCGGGCCTTACCTTGGAATATATGTCCGCCAATGTAACAGAATTAGACTCATTTATAAATTCCCTACGCATGATTCTTCTGCCCCTTCTATTTAAACCTACAATTAGCACTAAACTCATTAATTATATGTCCCAGAGACTTAAATCTTTGGTCTGTTCATATGCCTGTTGAGCCCTGAATCTCAGCAGAGTTGTAATACCTACTCTCCAGTTCATCAGACTTGCCCAGGATAACTAACAAAAGGGTAATGATAGACACAGCCCATCCCAAAAAACAGAGAGTATCTATAACTGCAAACAAGACAGTTCCATCCATCTGCCCCCATGGATCTAAGTCCCATCTCAATCAGAAACAGAGTGGGCATCACCATCCTAAAATCCTCAAGATTGAGGAATGAACAAACAGAAGGGGGAGAAATGCAACTATGGACTAAAGTTGACTTATTGTTCTAGCAACGGAAGAATTTGATATGTAATAACTTTTCAGACACCACCACCCAAATCTTTCACACAAGTTCTGGGATAGACTTGACTAATTTATTCCAAAAGAATTCTTAATTTCAATAGGTTGAGACAAACCCCTTGAAATCCAATCTAAGGGCTAAAACAGAAGCATGAAACAGCAGTTAAGAGAAAGTGGTCAAAAAGGGGGAAAGGGTAAAGACAAATGAGTTTATGGTGGGAGACTTCAAAGTGAGTTGGGAGATCATTCCAGAGGTTATGCTTATGCACATCTCAGCAGGATCTCATCGACTGCCAAAGTAAATATTACCTCAAATAGCAGGGCTCCTGAGGGTTCTGGAAACATCCAGACATTACAGGCAGGGCAGACAGCTCAGGAGTTTGGCACTCTGCCAGTGGGCCCTACTTTGGAATTTATGCTCCACAGTGTGATAGAGTTGTACTCAATTGTGTTTTCCCTACACTTGGATCTGCTGCCCCTCTATTTGAACCTACAGTTAGTACTAGAGTTGATAGTTGTATGTCCAAGAGACTTAAATCATTGGGCTGTCCATGTGCCAGTTGGGCCTTGAATCTCAACAGAGTTGCAACTTCTCCTCTCCAGTTCATTGGACTCACCCAGGACAACGAACAAGGAGATGATGACTGACAATGACCATCTCAAGGAACAGAGCGAGTCCACAACTGCAAGCAAGAAAGTCCCATCCGGGAAACGGACTTTGGCCCAGTGGTTAGGGCGTCCGTCTACCATATGGGAGGTCCGCGGTTCAAACCCCGGGCCTCCTTGACCCGTGTGGAGCTGGCCATGCGCAGTGCTGATGCGCGCAAGGAGTGCCGTGCCACGCAAGGGTGTCCCCCGCGTGGGGGCGCAAGGAGTGCGCCCATGAGGAAAGCCGCCCAGCGTGAAAAGAAAGTGCAGCCTGCCCAGGAATGGCGCCGCCCACACTTCCCGTGCCGCTGACGACAACAGAAGCGAACAAAGAAACAAGACACAGCAAATAGACACCAAGAACAGACAACCAGGGGAGGGGGGGAAATTAAATAAATTTAAAAAAAAAAGAAAGTCCCATCCTTCTGCCCCATGGGATCTAAGCCCCCTCTCAGTTAGAAGTGAAGTAGGCATCATCATCACAGAATCCTCAGGACTGGGGAATGGACAATGGACTAGAGTAGATTTACAGTTGTTCTACTGTAAACTTGTTATGATCCTAACAATAAAAGAACTTTTATCATGGATGTGGAGGCAGTGGCCACTGGACATTCTGAGGGGAGAGACAGGAAAAAATAGCGGTAATCTGGGGGCATTTTCAGGTCTTGGGAATTACCCTGAATGAGACTGCAATGGCAGGTAGAGGCCATTGTATATCTTGTAATAACTTGCGAAAGTGTGCCGGAGAGAGTATAAACTACAGTATAAACTGTAATCTTCACTTAGTGGCAGTGCTCTAAGATATGTTCATCAGTTGTGGCAAATATACCACACTAATGAAGGATGTTGTTGATGTGGGAGGACTAGAGTGCAGGGCATATGGGAATCCCCTATATTTTTTGTGTAACATTTATATAATCTAAGTTTCTTTTAAAAATATAAAACTAAAATGTATATTTACAAAAGAGAAAGTGGTCAACATGCAATATTTTGGAAAGCTTAATTAAATTTGTAAGAATAATACAAAGTTTTCTTCAGTTATTTAAAAAATATTCTTTTAGTAAAAAATGATTCTAACATGAAACACTTTTTCAAGGGAGCAAAATATACATGAGGTGAATACATATCTAGAAAAACAAATTGCATTTATACAATCAGATAAGATATCATTAATTATGGTATAAGTAGTCTAGTTAGAGATTAACTGGTCTAAAATGTTCACATGACATTGTGAAGGTGAGGATTAACTAGATTTTACAAAGCAAATCTGGTCTTTGGTAAATTTCTATTATTTTATATTACAGAACTATCTAAAAGTTTAAAGATTATTCTCAATTTCTAGAAATGGAGTATAGTTTATTCTATAAGATTTCTCATTAATGTGCTTTTTATTCTTTAATCTTTTCCTTTGAATTTAAGAAAGTCATTTTATTTTTTCATCTTGCACTGTTCTGCCAACTACACATTAGCATAGCAGGCAATATTATTCCTCTTCCCTCTTATTAAAGATTGTTAGAGTTAAAACATTTAATTCCAATTTTTGTTTTGAGTCACTTTGATCAAAATGAGTAACACCTTACCTAACATTGGTAAGGTGGTAATTGTGAAGGGAAGGGCATTTCTTCTTGGTTTAACTTCTCCTAGCATCTCAATGTGACATTTTCTTGGTTCAGGAATTGCTAAGAGGAGAAAAGGTACACAGGTGCTTTGACCTAACGCCCAACTGAAAATTGACTTTAAGATCACTGAATCCTTTAGGTAGAAAAATTGCCATTTCAAAACTGTAAGTAGCTTTCCATCCCCAAGATGGGAAAATCATATACCACTATCTTCTTTGTACTTGAAAAAACACCAAAATGAATTGAAAATATAAAGTAGAGATGTTTAGGAAGCCGTGGTGCTAAAGAGCTAAAATACTCATGAAGATAATATAAAAGGCTGAGTTCAACCATCTTCAGACTCTTTCCTTTAAAGAAAAACATTATTTTTCAAATTTGCATTTTCATTGTAGCATGTCTGCAAAATGTTGCTCTCCTTGTGGATGTATACATAATGATAAGTCTATTACTCACAGAATAGCTGGAGCTAAGACATAGAACTACTGAAAAGACACCTGATATCCTGGCTTCAAGTATATAAAAGTGAACTGGAGTCAGAATCTCTAGAGATGAGCCTGGACTTGTATATTTTTAGAACTCCCCACATACTTGCTTTGTAACTAGCCAGGTTTGAAAAGCCCTTTACTATAAAGCATTGTAGGAAACTCCCGCATAATTTAAGATGAAAAAATCTGATGTTCTGAACAGATTGTTTGGGGCTAGGACATATGAGGAATGTTCCCAGCCTAGGGTTTCCCTAGCAGGAAGTGAAAATGGGAACATCCTGGGAAAAGAGTGGCAGCCTCAGGCAACATGTGAGAGATTAGGATGGTAAAAAACTCTCTGCTCACTTGGGGCCTTATCATTCAGAGTCCAGGAACTTGGAGCATCTAGACATACTAGAGGGTACTCCTGGCTCTGGGATAAGCCAACTTCATTGGTGGAAGCAGATTGGCATTCAGGGAAGCAGACCAGGGCCCAAACTGGAAGATGAGTGTCAGGTGAATACAGACAGGGCACTGAGAGCTTAACCTACACTCATTATGTAGGTTACAAAGGAGCATGGAGAATGCACAAGATTGTCATTACCCTTCTATTTTTCATTTCTTTTACATTGGAGTTTGCTATACTTGGTTCTGCATTGCAGTGCAAAAATCATTCCATTTAAGATACTACAAATTTCCACCAATTCAAAACATCATTTGCCCTTGGTACAAACAAATGGAGCAGAAAGGATGAACCTGGCATGTGTTGTGGTTCAAACCTTCTCCAACAGCAGTTTAAGATGAAACTAAAGGCTTGCACACGCTACAGGACCCTATAGAAGCAAATATCTTGAAACAACAATTGCCTCTACAGTTTTCAGATTTACACAGACCATTAAGATGACTTTGCAGCCTGCCTGACAATTCAGTAATGAGGTTACATTTCATTTACATGAAAACATGTGTCAACATAATTTCTACATATCACTACTGGAAACTAACATTTTGCTGCAACTAAACATACAGGATTGACAAAATTTAATGGCATTTTTTGTAATATAACACACAAGGATCCTTGAAACCTTTTTTGCAGATGGATCTCAGGACAGAATGTGCTGATGGGATTTTCCCACAGCTACAGGAAGAGTTTAACAATGTATACAGATTTAGCCATAAGATTCCTATTGCTGGGTTAAAAGGAAAAATCACCTGTTATTTTGTTAGATATTATCAAATTTCCTCCATAGAAGTTGTACTAGTTTACAGTTCCCCAGCAGTGTATAAAAAGTGCCTATTTTTTCACCTTACCAACAGAGTGTATTGCCAAACTTCGGAGGTTTTACTTATCTGATAGATGACAAATGGCACCTTAGTGTCATTTTAACTTACATAGCTTTTACTGTGTGGGACATTGAGCATCTTCTCATATGTCTAAAGACCACATGTATTTCTTCTACTGTGTGCATCTGCTCATGCCCTTTACTCATTTTTTCTATTAATATTATTTTTCTTCTCAATTTCTAAGGTAGTAAATTTTCCCTAAATTACTTAGAATTTAAAGCAATTTCAGTAAAAATACCAACATCCACATCCACACCCACCCTGGGGACTAGGCAAGACTTTTCTTCACAAACTTTGGAAACAACTTACTTGGCTTTCTATTAAATGTATGAAATAACATAAGATTTATATGTTTCTTGCTAAGTTTTACTTAGAGTATTTTATCTTTTTTGTTACTATTGTAAATGAGGACTTGCCTTTTTATCTTCTAATTAGTTTTTGTTTGTAGTTACTAAAACTATTCATTTGTGTTTGTGATTTTCATATCCTATTGCCTTTCTGAGCTTTGTTGCAGTTTTTCAGTAGATTTCTCTTGGAATTTTCCAGTTAGGCATAGTTTTGCCTTTTCCTTTCCTGTTCCTGTGTTTTTAATTTTTTTTTCTCTTATCTAGTTGGGCTAACTAACACTGCCAATAAAATTTTAAGCTGTAATGGTAAAAATGATAATAATTATCTTATTCTTGACTTTCCTGAGAATGTTTCCTTTGATTTCTAACAATGTAAAATGTTGTTTGAGGGATGATTATACATATATGTCTCCATACATGTATATATGTATTCATATATATGTTTCTACATGTATTATGTTAAACCGTCAATTCCCATTTTGAGGCTTTTTTAAGTCAGAAGTAGAGACTAAATTTTGTCTAATGTGTTTTCAGTTTATACACCTAATCATATGATTTATTTCCTTAAATATATTACTTTTCCTAATATTAACTCTTTTTATTTTCTATGCTATTTCTTTTTCTGTGCTATTGAATGCTGTTTGCTTATAGTTTAATATAATTGCTTCAATATCTGTAATTGAGATGGACCTGTCATTTTTTACATTCTTGTGCAACTTTCTTAGTTTTGTTATCAATGTTATACTCAATTCATAAAAGGAATTTGAACATTTCCCTATATATATATCCTTTATTAAACTGGAAACATTTAAAAAAGATCCTGATATGCTTCCCAAACATTATGCTATTTTGGATCTATCCCCATTTTGATCCATTAGTAATTAATCTTTTTTTATTTTTAATTTCCAAAAGTGAGAGCCTTGTGGTTTTCAGATTTTCTTAATTTCTAGTTTTATTATATTACTGTCAAAGACTGCTGTTGATATTTTATTTTGGGAAATTGACTGAATTTTCTTTATGACAATTTATGATCTATTTTCATTACTTTCTGACACTTAAAAAGAAGATATTACTGGGATACTGAGCTCAGTATAATAGTAAAATCCAATTTATTAATCATGTTGTTTGGTGCTTTTATTTTTTAACCACTTGATTTGTGTTCTACTGAAAGGAATGTATCAATGTCTTCTATTAACGTCGTTCTATCTCTTTCTCCTTACCTCTCCTATAGTTACTGCTCCATGAAAGTTGCTGCTGTGTTATTAGGTGCATGGATATTGATAACTGTTACATTTCTATAGCAAATTTTAATTTTAGCATTATAAAATACCTTTCTTTGTCTCATTAAGAGCTTATTTGGGTTAAATTCTATCTTAGCCACTATCAACGTTGTGACTTCTGCTTTCTTTTTGTGTTTGTTTTTGCCTGAAATCATGACTTTGTCCATTTTTTATTTCAACATTTCTGAATCACTTCATTCTAGGTGTTCTTTTTATATACAATATTGCATTAGATTTTGTTTTGTGAACCAGTATGATTTTTTTTTCTTTAAATAGGTGAGTGTTTTATTTCCTAGTTACCAAAACAAACACCATGGGTTGGCCTAACAATAGGAATTTATTGGCTCATGGTTTCAGAGGCTAGAAGGCTTGCTTTAATTAAGAGTTATTCATTTAAACCCTCACACTGAGCCCTGACCTCTGCTCTCAAAAGCTCCGGAAGGTCCACGATAGAGCCACTTGAGGCCCTAGTCGCAGAGTACACTATCTGGATAGACTAAGAATTTTCCAGACCATCGATTCCTGGTTTCTTTGTGCTTAAGCGTTCAGTTCACAGCTTATCTCTTTCCTCTCACATTTTACTATAACCTGCAAGGAGAAGCCAGACTGCATCTTCTGCACTTAGCTTGAAAACCTCATTAGTTAAATATCCACAATCATCACTGACTAGTTCCACATTTAATCTGATATCAAAACACAATTTTGCCAAGTTCTCTGCCACTTTATAACAAGGATTGCCTTTTACCAATTTCCACTAGTATATTCATCATTTCTATCTAAGTCTTCATCAGACTTAGAAATCCATATATTTTAGCAAAGGTCTCATCACAGCAATCTAAGCTGCTTCTAGCCTCTTACATTTATTCCAGCCTCCATACAAGATCCAGTTCTAAACCCATTTCCACCTTTTTATTTTTTTTTTTTTATTTTTTATTTTCAAATTCTGCTCAATTTATTCATTTTTTTAAAAGATATTACATTTAAAAAAATATGAGGTCCCCATTCGCCCCCACCACCCCCACCCCACCACTCCCCCCACAGTAACACTCTCCCACATCATCATGTCACATCCATTGCATCTGGTGAGTACATCTCCAGGCATCACTGCACCCCATGTCCCGTGTTCCACACCATAGCCCACACTTTCCCACGTTCCATCCAGTGGGCCATGGGAGGACATACAACATCCAGCAATTGTCCCTGGGGCACCACCCAGGACAACTTCAAGTCCTGAGAATGCCTCCACATCTCTTCTCTTCCTCCCATTCTCCGCACCCAGCAGCCACCACGGCCACTTTTTCCACATCAATGCCACATTTTCTTGACTATTAACCACAATAGTTCATGAATAGAATATCATTAAGTCCACTCTGATCCTTACTGTATTCCTCCTTCCTGTGGACCTTGGCTTGGTTGAGTCCATTCCACATCTATGTCAATAGGGGGCTTAGATTCCACATGGATACTGGATGCAGTCCTCCTGCTTTCAGTTATAGGCACTCTAGGCTCCATGGTGTGGTGGTTGACATTCTTCAACTCCATGTTAGCTGAGTGGAATAAGTCCAATAAATCAGAGTGTAGGAGCTGAAGTCTGTTGAGGCTCAGGGCCTGGTTATCATATTGTCAGTCCAGAGATTCAAATCCCCTAGATATATCTTAAGCCCCAGCACCAACTACAATTCCAGTAAAGTAGCATGAAAGGCTTGTGAAAAGAGATCCCATCTGAGTCCAGCTCCATCACGCAGAAACACCAGCACAAAAGAAGGGCCAACTGGCATGGCAGTGAACCCCATCTGTCATGACCATAGAACCTGTGGGTCTCTTTAGATCTCAAAAGGACCAATATCTGGGGTTGTATCTACTTTCTCTGTCTCTGAGACTCTGCTCAGGTGTGCATAAGGGCAATCCTTCTGACAACCTCCAGACTCTTTTTTTAGAAACTCATAGCCATATGAACTCATTTGTCTTTTCCATTTCCCCCTTACTTTAGGTCAAACAGCATTTTTAACTCCTGTTATTATATGTAGACAGGGATATTCTGCTGGTCTGCGTTGAACCTTTAATTTAAGGTCATTTTCTAGTTACGTCATCAGCTGGTACTTGGTAGTGATCCCTCGGTGCCAGGGAGGCTCATCCCAGGGTGTCATGTCCCACTCTGGGGAGAAGGCATTGCATTTACATGCTGAGTTTGGCTTCGAGACTGGCCACATTTGAGTAACACGGAGGCTGTCAGGAGGGAACTCTTAGGCACAGTGCTGCTCTAGGCCTTGTTCTTATTTCAGGTGTATAGGCTCACAAGCATAGTCATTAGTATCAGGGGCTCACTGTTGGACCCTCATTCCTTCCTGGTCCTTACCGTTGCACCTGGGGGACTGCCGCTGCTCCCCTAGGGACCACAACAGAGACCCCCCCCCCCCCCCGGCCAGTAACCCAGTACCCCCCAGCTGTTGTTTTTAATTGTTTCCACTATGAGTATATCCAAACATTTCCATGCACCCTGGACACATGCCCTGTGTAACTCCCTGTCAACCATATATCACCTGTCAATAATATCCCATACCAGTATTCTTCTGCTGCCATTGTTGAACCACTCTGTGATCCAAGAACAAATGCCATAAAAAGGGCTAGCTTAACAATAGGAATTTATTGGCTTGAAGGCTTGCTTACTCCCCAAGTCAGTATCTTTTGGCTGGTCAGCAGTGTTTGGAGTTCCTTGGCTTTTCCAACACATGGCAATGCATAAGGTGATGTCTTCTCCTTTTTCCTCTGGGTTCTGTTGACTTCTAGGTTCTGGCTGCTCCCTCAGACTTTCACTCTGCCTATAAAGGACTCCAGTAACCCTATTAAAGCCCAATCCAATTCAATTGGGCCATACCTCAACGAAGTAACATATTTCTTTGAGTACAGAGCTCTGTAATGCTCAGTAGGCATTGATATTGCTATTGAAAGGTCTGACACAACCTGATTTTCTTTTAAGTGTCTTGAACATCTTGCCTAGTTTCCCAGGAAATTTTATTTTTTAACTCCTTAAAGTTCAGTCATTTTCTTGGCTATGTTTTAACATTGACCACTCTGTACTAATTTTCCAAGGTATATGCTGTGCCTTTTCAATATGCAGATTCAGATTTTAGATGATTTTAGGATAATCCTTTGAATTATATTTTAAACATTTATGTTTCATTATTGCTATTTTCCTCCTTAAGAACTCTATTAATATGTTTATGGTCTCCTTTTTCTTCTATATCTATTATTTTTTTCTCTCAAGTCATTTTTTCATTTTTGTATTATTTATTTTTGTTTTTTTTTATTTCTGTCCCCTAATTCCTTATTGTGTTTTCTTAGTATCTAGTGTGCCTTATGCCTTTTTGTAATTTAGTCTACATTTCTGAAATAATTTATATTTTTCTTCAATTTCTACTCTGAATCATGTCAGTTCTTATTTTCATCTTACTATTGTGTTGTCATCTTTTCTCTGAGTTCCTTTATTCCTATTCCATGATTCTTTTATAGCTATGACTAACTTATATAGCTTTTCATTATAATATAGAAATGTTGCTTGCATGCTTCTTCTGATTGTGATAGCATTTTATTTCATTACAAGGCTCTAATTCTTCTGTCTTTTCTTGTGGCATCTTTGTGTGGATACAGTATTTTTAACTTTTTCATTCATAATTGAATGAGTTCCTATTTCATAATTCCCCTATTATCAAGAGAACCTGGTGGATGTGCAAAGAAAGGTAAGGGTAGCTTTCCCAGTTTCTTAGCTTAAGGCATCTGCCTTATGTTATTACTGTGTTTATTGACTACCTCCCACTGCCACTCTGCTCTCTTTGCACTTTCCACAACCATTTTAGCTCCCTCCCTAAGTATTAGTGTCCTGTTCCACTTGTTCTCAGTCCTGCCTATAACAATTCCCACTCTGAGAGGGCCCCACTTTCTGGGGGTGAATGTTTGCTGACAATTTTGTGTTCTGATTCTGCTGGAAAATCTCACTCTCAGTTCTTTCCCACTGCACTTGCCACCTGGCCACACAATTTCGAACTCCCAGCTATTCTGATTTCAGATGTTTTTCCCAACTTATATTTTATTTGGAGTTTTAGGGATTTTCTCTTCTCTGAGTTTTACTGAATGTATTGGGTATGCGGAGTTGTATTTTTGTTGCATTGTCTTTTGTTGTTTCTACTAAACAATTCCTCTAGTACTAATTTTACTTGTTATCTCTGTTATTCTTACCTTGTATGTTGTTGATTGAGTCATGTCCCCTACAAAAGACATATTCAGGTCTCAACACATGGTTCCAATGGGTGAGGACCCATTGTACATATTACTTTTGAAGATGTTATAAGTTAAGGTATGCCCAAACAGAATGAGGGTGGGCCTTAATACACGATAGCTGAAGTCCCTACAATGAAAGGAAATTGGATACAAGAGGAAGCAACAGGATATAGCCAGAAGCTGGAAGTCAGTGGAACCAGGAAGAGAAAGGAAAAGCTAAGAAAGGCTGCCATGTGCATTACTATGTGACAGAAAGCCTAGGACTAAGGATCACTGGCAGCCAGTCCCAGAACACTGCAGTCTTCTGGGAAAAAGCATTGACTTGATGATGCCTTGATTTTGGACTTCCTTCTAGCCTCAAAATCATGACCCTTGGAGCAGAGGTAGCTCAAGCCATTGGACACCTCCCTCCCACATGGGGGTTCCCAGGTTTGGTTCCCAGTGCCTCCAAAAAAAAAGACAAGCAGACATTGAACGTAAACAATGCTGGGGAGGTGGGAGGATAAGTAAATAAAATAACTCTTAATAAAAATAAAAATAAAAATAAATTCCCACCGCTTAAGTCAACCCATTGCATGGTATCTGCTTTATCAATGAAGTAACTGAAACACTGCTCTTACCTCCATTTTACAAATAAAGGAACTGAGACAAAGAAAGTTTGAAAAACTTGCCAAAGGCCACATGAATTGTAAATGGTAGAGCTGAAATTCAAACCCAACCAATCCAAATTCCATGCTTTAAACCACTATGCTGTCTGTACCTGTCAACCTTTTGCAAAAGATAGGCCATCTTAAGCACAGCTGATTTTTAAAGTATCTTGAATATAAGAATATACTGTCTTCATCCTCTCAGGACATAGGCTCAAAGCCCCCATAATTTGAGCAGCTATGTTAATGTGAACGCACATGGGCCAAAAGCCAGTAAGGTCAGGGACTTTTGGTTTGCACATACATACCAAGAACAAATACTATTCCAGTACTTTAGGGCCCAGTAGACACATTTTACATAGAAAATCCAATTAAGTTTCTTTCATTTTAAAATCAAATTAATTCTAAAAAAAAGAACTGTATAAACTAAAAGCCATACCTGCAATGCTTGCTATTATGACAACTTCCTTTTGTTTACATTCTATTTAAGGAATAAAATCTTTGCTTCCTTGAAAATGGCCCCATGATTAAAAAATTAAAAATTTTTAACAACCACCAGTATATAACTACTACCAGTGACTAATTAGAGCCACAATCAGTGGAGGGTATATATACTGTGTAAAGAAGTCATGTTCATGATGCCAAACTACTGACCTGTCCAGTGTTCTGAAAAAAAAAAAAAAAGATATTTTCAGGAAAGCTGATTCCCCTGTGATGTCCTGAAATATTGTATTCAGAGATTCCTAAAAATGATTGCTATAATAAATTTCCTTAAAATTTTTAAGGAAATCTCATAGTCTCTTAAAATTGTTTGCTCACCAAAAAAAAAAAAAATCACCATTGAGTTAATGAATAAGCAAGCCAAAGATTAGGAAAACCATATTTATAATACTAGTATCTGCTTGAGAAATCATATCTAAGATATACAAAGAATTCCTACAAATAAACAATAAAAAGGCAAGTAACCAAGAAAAAAATGGGCAAAATATTTACATACTCACTTCATAGAAGATTGCAAATTGCTAATATATGTTTAAAAAGTGCTCAACATTATTAATTCTTAGGGAAATACAAATTAAAACCACAGTAAGATATCATTCCAAAAGGAATAGAAGGAGCAAAATAAAACAAGATGATAATGCAAAATATTTGTACGGATGTAGAGCAACTAGAACTATCCTGTTTTGCTTGTCAGGGCATAAAATTGTACAACCACTTGGAAAATATGTTGACAATTTCTAATGAAGTTAAACATGCATCCACACTGTCATCCTGTAATTTCATCCATAAGAATTTATTTACCCAAGAGAAATGAAAGCATATGTCTACAAAAAGAAATATACAGGAATGTTCATAATCAAAAACTTGCTTCTGGTACTTCTGGGAAAGCCAAGGGGCAAAAATGGACAAGAGTAGGGGTTTGGGAAAGGAAAGGAAAGAAATGAGCCCAGCCTCAAGAAAGGATCTCTCCCATAAATCCATCTCTTTCTTGGAAGTTTCAGATTAAATCCTGGGGTGCCTCTATATTTAGCCCACCTCACCATTTTCTTCTCTCTAACCCTGTTCAATTAGGTTCCTTCTGTTTGTTGACAACTCAGGTATGTAAAGTTAGTACTACCACCAGGCATTCCTGCTAATGGAAAAGGTCAAATTTCTGTTTGGTCACAAATACAATTACACCCAAAGAAGTGTATTTTGCTTCCAGCTTCAGCTTTCCTTTTGGCAGGTAGATAATTTAAACAGAGCTGGAAAAAGACTGGTTGGGGGCAAATGACAGAATCCACTTGCTATAGATAGACATAGCCTCCATTTCTGAGACCAGATGCTGAGCCATTCCCTTAACTTTGCAATTTCCATTTCAGCATCCTTTTTAATTTAATTGGAATTGATACACCTTTTACCACCTACTAGCACTAGAAGGATGTCACGAGAACACTTTTAAAATACTTTCAACTACTCAAGATGAAAGATACTTTATGAGTATTATGCAATGCTGTCATTGAATCTTCATTCTCAATAGCCCTATTTATGTGTCACTTTTTTATTTTCAACAAACATAATAATGCAGTACACTCATTGTCTGCATACTTGGCAAATTTGCTAACAAGGCACTTGTGTGTTCCTTCAGGTGTTTTCATCCATATTTATTGATATTCATCGAATAAGTATGGGTAGTGGTGTAACTGGTTTGGGTTTTTTGTTTTATTTTTTTGCTGCTCTAGTTGCAGACAAATTACATTGTCTCTCAGATGTTATCAGCAGCTGTCAAAAACCACACATTACTCAAAAATCAATTTTGTATTCAGAAATCACAAAATTACCCAAAACACAGTTACTCTAGCAGCAAACTCAAAGTTGTTTTTTGATGGCCAACTCTGTGTCAATCATTGAATTCTTAAGATTTTATCTGAGGACATTCCCAGGAATGGGTAATCATCAAGTGACATATATGATTTTGAAGACTCCTAGCAATAACCCTTCCTCTTAATGTATTTTCCTAAACAGATCCCTCTAATTACTATAAAAGGGACCATTATTAATGCTCCAAGGCTTGCGTGCAGGTTCACAAGTAATTTGAAGCACCAACACCCCCATGAGAGTGGTGAGTTTAACTTCAGAAGAGGTAAGAGCATAAGGCTGGAAATACACTTGAGGGAGATTGACTAGACTACTTTAGGACAAGTGAGACATCCCCCATAGGAAAATGAGGAGGAAAAATAACTAAAACCATATTTCAATGGAGTTTAGGAGTTTAGGAGTTTTAAATCATCAGAGATTAATGTATCATTCATTCAACATTTATTCAATTTCTACAGATCTACAATTGCCCCATGCAAGAGTTTATAATCTTGCAAAAGTATTCTTTAGAAATCGATAACTTCATTTAGCATATCTAGCATTGTTTGTTCAACTTGCTTTTTTTCTATAATTTTTTTTTGTTCTCTTTCTTTCAAAAGAAAATGAAAAGGGGGGAGATAATTTTATAGAAAACACACACATGCACTAGAAAAATAATCAAAAAGCTTTAGTTCCTAAAGAGGCTCTTCTACTTGAAATAGTGAAAAAGTCATTTAACTTCTACATATTTTGGTTTCCTAACCTGTAAAATGCTTTTAATATTGCCAGCTTTCCCTTATCATAGGTTTACTCTATCATATGAGATAATATATACACTGAAAAAATATAATTCAGTATGCAAGTTTTAGGTAGAAATTACTTTCTGATATTTAAACTATCAATTTTATTTTTCCTTCTGTCCATCAAAGTTAGCCTTGAACAAACTTTAAAAAAGGAACCTTTTCAGTTGGGTTATGTAGTTGCCCTCTCCAACTTCCATGGGGGAATATGTTTATCTTTGACAAGCCTCAGGCAAGCATATCACTCCACCCTGTGTAGCCAGAGGGAAAGAATAGTCCTGAATAAAAAACAAGGGTCAATCATCCAATTGACATTCACTTCGTCTGATTCAGACATCTATTTGTCATTATGAGAAGCCACAAAACTATATACTTCATATCAATAAATATGGGGGAAACACCTGAAATAGAAAAAGAACACAAAGAAAAAAAGAAAAATGAAAATCCTAAGTAATCATTGTACATTTTTCCTTTGAGGACATATTCCTCAATCTGTGTTTCAAGAAAATTTTTTTCTTAAGGATTTTTTTGCATAGATTTCCCAATATGTAACCTTATAATGATGTAACCTGTGTCTTTATAGATTATATAGCATGTCAGAATCAAATGCTCCTAAAATAATCAAAGGTTGCTAAATATATTTTGCACACTCCTTCCTAACTTTATGTTATATAGTAATTGATATACAGCCCACAAAACACCTAAAAATACTTTTAAGCAAAATAAATGTCTGCAATTTCTCTCTGCTCTATGGTAAATGTGAACCACAGAAACCAATGTAGAAATTCGTATGTACAATTCAGGAAGTGAAGGAAAGGAAGAATAAAACAGCAATCTCAACAACTCAGTGATAATTTCATCTCTTCCTAATTATCAACCTACACATAGTTCAAAGAGTGAGGATCCATTAAAATCAGGGCCTTTTAGCCCAATGATATAGAAGCATTTTTCTCTGGGTCATGAGATTGCTTTCCATTTGAATTAAACAAATCTGAGGATACGGCTAACAACTTGGTTAGATGTACTATTTGCCTGTCTCACATCCATTCTGTCCTTACTATATGCTAACAGAAACATGATTTTGTTTAGAAATCCATGCTTCCTCTACCTGACTCAAGGCAGGATATCCTGACTCCTTGCCCTCTCCAAATATTCCTCTCCATTGAGGAAACAGACCATTGTGTAACTCTCACAACTGTTTTTGGTCCAGAGTAAGACATTATCTAAGTTATACCTTTCAGGCTGAAGGGAACAATTTGATTCCATACTTGAGATAGACTTTCTCACTCTGTCCTGTTGGAAGCGAATAATAAAGCATACAGCCCTGATGGGCTTGAAGGGAAACAGGCATAGGATGAAGATGATGCTGAGTATAGCAGAACGCAAGACAGAACAAACCTGGGTCCTTAATGACTTCATGCCAGCATTACTCCAGGCTTGCCAATTACATGAAACTAATTTCATATTTGTTTAAACTATTTAGATTGGATATTTTTGGACACTTGCAGTTCAGAGCATCCTAACTGTTTCAACAGCCCTGTCCCTTCTGAGTTTTATTTTGTTCATTTTATTAACAAGGAGACCTGTTAGGTAAGTATGAGCAAGTTCATCTGTTCAAGTTTGCATTCATTGTACTGGATACAAGTGATTAGTACATTAATGTTTCCAAACTTCTGTAATGGGGGGAATCATGAACAGTGAGAAGGTGTCAGGTGTCCCCATATGATGGTATCAGTTCTAATCTAACACAATGCAGTTAGGGACTTTTCCTCTAAGAGTAGCTTAAAACACTGCTCACATCACCACAGTGTACAGTAAATATTTAAGAGAAAACCTAATCAGAGTGTGCAAGTTGTTTCATCTTCTGAAAATAACTTTTCACTCTTTCTGTACACCTGATCTGGCTGAGTCCTACTCGTGCTTCAGGGTTTAGTTTCACTGCCTCCTCTCCTGGAAATTCCTTTTTGACCCATAAAGGTTAAACTACCTATTTAATATATGGCAAGTACCTACTTGTTTACTTGTCTCCCTTTAGGGTTGGAATTATATCTAATTCACAGTGCAGCAATGTCTGCTCATCCTATGTACTTAATAAATGTTTACAGAATGAACACAGATCCAGAAGGCTTTGGATTGATATGGACATGCAGCATAAAAAAGCTATTCCCTTTAGAAAAAGAAACTAGGAATTTGTGGTTGTTTGACATCATGTGCCCCAGAAAAACATGTTCTTAAACTTAATCCATTCCTGTGGGAGTGAACCCAGTGTAAGTTGGACCTTTTGATGAGGTTCTTCAGTCATAGTGTGGCCCTACCTCAATCAGGACAAGTCTTTTTTTTTTTTTTTAAGATTTATTTATTTATTTCTCTCCCCTCCCTCCATTGTCTGCTCTCTGTGTCCATTCACTGTGTGTTGTTCTGTGTCTGATTGTCTTCTTATTAGGCAGCTCAGGGAAATAAATGATCCGGGACCTTCTGGAGTGGGAGAGAGGCAATCATTCTTTTGTGCCACCTCAGCTCCCTGGTCCGCTGCATCTCTTATTGTCTCTCCTCTGTGTCTCTTTTTATTGTTTCATCTTGCTGCACCAGCTCTTTGCATGAGCCAGCACTCCTGCATGGGGCAACACTCGTGTGGGCCAGCACTCCACGTGGGCCAGTTCACCACAAGGGCCAGCTTGCCTTCACCAGGAGGCCCTGGGTATCAAACCCTGGACCTCCTATATGATAGACAGGAGCCCAATTGCTTGAGCCACATCTGCTTCTCTAGGATGAGTCTTAATCCTGTTACTGGAGTCCTTTATAGGAGAATGAAATTCAGACAGAGAGAAAAAGCCACAGGGAACAGACAGAAGCTGAAATTCAGTAAAACCCAGAAGAGAATAGAAAAGCCAGGGGAGGTTGCCATGTGCATTGTCATGTGACAGATGCATCAAGGACCAACCATCGCTGGCATCCAGTCACAGAACACCACAGCCTTCAAGGAGAAAGCATCACCGTGAAGAAGCCTTGGTTTGAACTTTTTCCTAAACTAAAAACCATGAGCTAATAATTTAAGCCCATAATTTAAGCTGACCCATTGCATGGTATTTGCTTTAGTAGCCAAGAAAACTAAAACAGAAATATTTGGGGAAAAGCAAAATTTCCAAAAGTACTCTATTTGAGGTGAACTTTGAACATTTGGAATTGCGTATATCAAAGTTTTTTAAAAAGGCCTGGATGCAAGAAGAATGTATCCCAGGAAAGATGCTGTATTTTTTTTTAACTAGCCAACCACAGAAGAAAAAAATCTGAGCGTACAGCACAAATAATGGCCTTAGCCACACAATCTAAGAGTTATCTTAGTGAGAAACAACTGAATATGGAAGTGAGAGCCCATTCTATGTCCTTTAAAGTTTGTTAATACATTTCAGTCATTCTCAACAATTCTGTGGTGTGTTCATGTAGTCCCAGATTAAAGAACCCTTTCAAGTAGTTTTAATGTGGGTAAATCCTATATGACTATTTTATTTTCAAGATTTTGCTATCCAAAAATGATGATTTCTATTATATATGTAGCTTTTAATAATTATTCTGTTTTAATTTCCACCATTAGTCACATTACTCAGGATTCATATAATTCTAGAGCTCAATTACTATTTAAAATGTAGGGTCTGCCAAAATTATTTTGTTATACTATAATATTTGATATCAAATAATAATTATAAAAATTCAAGTGTCAGTAGAACTTGGAAATCTCCTCAAAGTATTTTTCTAATGTAAGATTTTGTTAAAATAGAATTTGTTATATGCCATCAGAAAATGTCAAAATTTTAATAGTGTAAATTATAACAGAAGGCTTTCACTTTCCTAATTAGTGCAAAGAAATTTTGTTTTGTTTTTAAAGTAATATTTTTATTCATGAATACCAACACTTCAAAGAGGCCATAAAGGGTGTGAAGAACAGATTTTGTGGAAGATAAAGTAGAACAGTCACATTACATCTCTAGTGTGCTTCCATTTTGCTGTTGCTTGATGCCTATTTTCATGTATTTCTAGTTTTTCAGTGACAACAGAGGTTTCCAATTTTATTTCTTTTGAAATATAATTACATTGTGACATATTTCAAGATACCTACAGAAATTTTAAAGGCCAGTAAAAGTGCCTCTACTAGGCACTCTCCAGACTCTCCAGGGAAAGGCTAAGGCTGCACTGATCCTCTCATAGCCATCATGCAAGTTAGAGTTCACTTTTATTTTTTTATTTTTTAGGGTAGACAGTGGAGTAAAGAGTTTATTAAGAAACAAGAAAATAATGGTCCAAGACATGTGTGAGACTTCATCTTTATTGAGCATGCACCCGCTCAATTCCAAGCCCCCGTAACTGGGACAGCCTATTGTTATTGCTTGGTTAGTAGAATAATTGACTGGTTGATTTTTTTTTTTTAAGATTTATTTTTAATTTATTTCTCTTCCCTTCCTGCCCCCCCCCCCCGCCCCCTGCCCCGTTGTCTGCTCTCTGTGTCCATTCGCTGTGTGTT
The DNA here is from genome assembly GCF_030445035.2 of Dasypus novemcinctus. Classification (NCBI taxonomy): domain Eukaryota; kingdom Metazoa; phylum Chordata; class Mammalia; order Cingulata; family Dasypodidae; genus Dasypus; species Dasypus novemcinctus. The sequence goes on from NC_080674.1 coordinate 92,726,934, forward strand.
CTTCTGTGTCCACTTGTATTCTTGTCAGCAGCACTGGGAATCTGTGTTTCTTTTTGTTGTGTCATCTTGCTGCGTCAGCTCTCCGTGTGTGCAGTGCCACATTAGGCAGGCTGCTTTTTTTCACGTGGGGCAGCTCTCCTTACAGGGCACACTCCTTGCATGTGGGAATCCCCTACACAGGAGACACCCCTGCATGGCAGGGCACTCCTTGCATGCATCAGCACTGCGCATGGGCCAGCTCATCACATGGGTCAGAAGGTCCTGGGTTTGAACCCTGGACCTCCCACATGGTAGGCACACTCTAGCCATTGAGCCAAATCCACTTCCCTGACTGGTTGATTTTTGTTGATAGGGAAGTATGTCCCTTATTCCCCATACTAAAACACCTGCTATCAGTTTGTTGCTTTACTCTTAATCACTTTTTTAAAAATAATTTTATTGAAATATAGTCACATACCATACAATCCATGTAAAGTGGCTGGCTTGCTTCACTTAACATAATTTCCTTAAGGTTCATCCATGTTGTCATATGCTTCACAACTTTATTTCTTCTTAAAGCTGAATAATGTTCCATCATATGCATATACCACAATTTGTTTTCCTGTTCATCAGTTGATGGATACCTGAGTTGTTTCCATCTTTCAGCAAAGGTGACTAATGCTACTATGAACATCAATGTGCAGATGTCTGTTCATGTCCCTGCTCTCAGTTCTTCTGGGTATATACCTAGTAGTGGTATTGCCACATTGCATGGCAGAAGTATTCACTCTTAAATAATGAGTGTTCTTGCATGCCAACTTAATGAGACCCCCAAATTACATTACATTCATCTTTCAGTCTCTTGATCTTACTCTCTGTCTCTCCTCGCTTCTCCTATCCCACTCTCCCCTAAGTAAGTCATCTTGGAAAAAAGAATTTTTTCCTGAAATATTAAGTATAAAATGATAAGCTATATAACTATATGCATCACTTTTTAGAATAGAAGTCTGGATGGGAAGGAAATCCAAAAGCAACCAATATATTGTATCTACATAACAAAGCATGAGGAAGAGACTCAAGATTTATCAAGGTGATCAACTTGAAAGACTAAGCCACGTTCTAAGAATGATGACTTTGGGGTGTAAATGCCTGTAAAACTACATTTCACAGTGTACCACAAAGACTAAAAAGCTCATGCTAAAAGATGGGAATGAAAAGATTGCAAACCTAACATATGAAAGGCAGAAAGGTAAATGGAAGGAATGTAGCATTGAGAATAGAGAAAAATGAATCAAGAAGTCAGAAATTGGCGGCGGACTTGGCCCAGTGGTTAGGGCATCTGTCTACCACATGGGAGGTCCACAGTTCAAACCCCAGACCTTCTTGACCCGTGTTGAGCTGGCCCATGCGCAGTGCTGATGCGCGCAAGGAGTGCCTTGCCATGCACACAAGGTGTCCCCCACATAGGGGAGGCCCACACACAAGGCGTGCGCCCCGTAAGGAGAGCCACCCAGCATGAAAGAAAGTACAGCCTGCCCAGGAATGGTGCCGCACACACGGAGAACTGACACAACAAGATGATGGAACAAAAAGAAACACAGATTCCCATGCTGCTGACAACAACAGAAGGGGACAAAGAAGACACAGCAAACAGACACAGAGAACAGACAACCGGGGTGGGTGTGGGGAAGGGGAGAGAAATAAATAAATAAATAAATCTTAAAAAAAAAAGAAGTCAGAAATTATAACAAATTTCTGTCACTTCTACAGAAGATGCATCAAGCAGAAGAGGTTGGCAAATTTGGACCAAAAAAAAGAGGAATTTTCTTAGAAATGAACAATGTCATCATCAAAAGGAAGAAAAAACTGTAAAGGTGAAAGTTAAGTAGAAGTATAAATTATAAAAATAATGAATGGGATTTTGAGTGTTTGCATACAAATATACATATGAAATGTCTATTTAACAAACTAAACACAGAACAGTGGAGAGGAGGTTCACCTTGCGTCTCCTTTATTGAAAGGATGTGAGTCTTAGGACCACTAAAGCTAAGTTTGCTATGACATTAAAGTCAAAACCTAATATTAATATTAACTAAATCTCTAAATCTTCACTCAAGTCTGTAATATCTAACTAGAAATAATTCTCAGAAGATTTTGGATTAAAGTGAATACTCATAATAGTGTGCTATAAGTAATACCGTAAGCACTTTTTCCCTTTTGGATATTTCAGTATCCAGCAGTGTGTAATTATATGATGTCACCTTGTTATGTTTGAAAAGAATACCCCCACAGAGGTTGCCTTATATCACAAGATCATTGAATATGACTGTGGTTATAAAAATTTTCCTGTTGGCTATCCCTATGTTCAGGTAGTTTGTTACTATAAGTTGTGGTAATAAGACTTCAAATTTTATAGCCCTTTCATCCAAGAATTTCAGGAAATGTACTAAAAATAGGAGAGCTAAAATTCACTAATAGAAAACCTAAAGTTGTGTTTCTTCTCTACTTATTGTAAAGCATTTTAAAGGTAAGATTTTTAAGCTATTTCTTCCATTTTTCTTTAGTAACATAGAAGAGGATTATGCTAATGTAAGTATAGAGGCTATTTCAAGAAACATACAATTCTATAATGAGCTAGAGTACATATAATTGAAGAAAAATTGATATCTAGAGTGATGAAAAGATAATTGGTTTAAAGATTGCTTTGAATTCTAATGAAAACAGACTTTCTAAAAATAAAATGTCACTTTTTGAATTCCTTTCTTGGGAATATAAGAGAACCCATGTTTACACAACAGCAGGCTACAACTGGAATTCTAGGCTAACTCACCACTTGGAATTGAATATATAGCTAGTTCATAAGCATAAACACTGAGCTAATGCATGATGCACGAAGGCAGCCCACCTTCAATAGAAAGGGTAAAACAAGGAGAAGAAAGCCTTTAAAACCAGCAGAGGAAGAATATGATCCAATTTGTCAAGGTACAAAGACTACCATATGAATGTCGGTCAATATACTGATTTGTAATGAAAATCATAATGCTAGAGTACTACAGTATTATAAAGTATCATTTTAAGGAAGAAACATTTATGATATTTAACATCAAGTTCTGGGCATCTCAGCTTGAAAATAATAATATATTTTCTTCTGACCTGCCAACCTAAAAGTTCTCATGGAGCCCATTGTGTTGATGATTCTATTTTGGTTGTTGTTTTGTTTTATTTTAATAATACATTCCAATGGTAGAAAATTCAGAGTACCTCAGGGTGGTTCAATTTTGAATTCATGTTTTTTATTCTCATTAGTTATTCATTCAATAAATATTTATAGAGCACCTAAGATGACCAAGCATTGAAGTAGGGTCTGGGGAGAGAGCAGTGAGGTTGACAGATACAATTCCTGCCTTCTTGGACCTGACAGTTCAGAAGGGAAGACAGTTCCCAGGAAAGCAAGTTCTGTGAGTGCTATGAAGAGAACTGCAGAGGCCAAGAAGCAGGATGGCTTTTGGGGGAAAGAGCAGTACAAAATAAGCCCTGAAGGACAAGGAAGGGGTAGGACTCAGCTAGGTAGAGGCGCAAGGTGGGAGAGGGGAGGGCCCTTCCTGAGAGGGGAACTAGCATATTTAAGGGTCTGAGGCAAGAAATAACATGGAAAACTAAAGATAGCCTAGGAAGGCTTCTACTGCAAGTCTACCAAGCAGGCAGTAAACACATATATTTTTTAGTTCACTGACATATCCTCATAGTGCCTAACATATACTATCTGCCCAATAAATATGTGTTGGAGGAATGTGGCTGAAGCATAGATAGCTAGGAGGAGAATAGTACAAAATGATTCTACAACAAGGGCCAAAACATGCAGGTCCTTACAGGCAGGTTATCCTAAGGACAGTAGGAAATCAATGAACTTCTAACAAGCGTGACGTTATTATTTTTCCTGTATTATTACTATATTTCGTCAACTCGAATATGACATTGATTACAAAATGCATTATCATTTTATATATGATTAATAAAAAACAAATGCTGCTAATTGAACTATGACCCAACATCAATTGTAAAACATCCTCATTTCAGAGATTTTAAAATATGAAACGAAAAAAGTGTGCATTCAGATTCTACATCCGAGAAAGTCAGTTCCTCAAAATGATTTACATCTCTTTTTCTGCTATAATTAGGAGGAAATTGCATCATTAATTTGTGATTTTCTTTTTCTAACATTTGTAGTTTTAAGCCTTATTTGTACTTCCTTCAGGGATTTATTCCTTTTTGCTACTATTTTATTATCATTAAAAGTCTTTGAAACAAAAAAAAGTCTTTGAGGAGGCAGACTTGGCCCAGTGGATAGGGCGTCCGTCTACCACATGGGAGGTCCGCGGTTCAAACCCTGGGCCTCCTTGACCCGTGTGGAGCTGGCCCATGCGCAGCGCTGATGCGCGCAAGGAGTGCCGCCCCACGCAGGGGTGTCCCCCGAGTAGGGGAGCCCCACCTGCAAGGAGTGCGCACTGTAAGGAGAGCCGCCCAATGCGAAAGAAAGTGCAGCCTGCCCAGGAATGCCGCCGCACACACAGAGAGCTGACACAACAAGATGACGCAACAAAAAGAAACACAGATTCCCGTGCCGCTGACAACAGAAGCGGACGAAGATGACACAGCAAAAAGACACAGAGAACAGACAACCGGGGATGGGGGGGGGGGGGGGGGGGGGGGAAGGGGAGAGAAGAAAAAAAAAGTCTTTGAAATAAAGTGGTTTTGAAGTTATTCTTGCTTATGCTTTTATTTTCCTCCACATGGTTTTAACATGAATATTTAAATCCTTACCCAGAGTTGCCTGTTGAAAACTGCCCTTGTCATAGAAGAGGTAACCATGATTTATATTATATCTACATATGTATTCTTTTGTGGTTTCTAGATTTCCTATGCTTACTTATTTTAAAAAATTCTTCAACTTGCCTCTGTCTGTTAATTGGTCACTTAGCTAGAATTTCACTACTTTGTTTCCTTTTATTTCTTTAATTTTTATTTTCCTTTGGTCTGTGTATGCCACTAGGACATAGAGAGTATTCTAAATATTACTTCCCTGCTTTAAAAGACTCCAGAAATTGAGCTGCCTGTTGTCTCTTTGGTCATAGCAGATCATACAGGATCCCAAGTAGGAATGGAGACCTCCTACAGTTGCTGTACTGAGAAACACACCCTATAGAATTAAAACATACAATACATTTTGGATTGAGGGGGTGACATTTATTGGGCATAGTTTTATGTAATATTGGCAATGCATTCCTTTATAACTGTTAAGAACTTGTAATCTGATTGGGAAAGACAAAACACCATAGAATGGTCCAGGGATTACTACCGAAAAAATGTAGTACAAATTTATAAGAGAAGAAGATGGAGTAAACTGAATACTAATCATTCACCAAGGAGGCAAAGCAAAGGAATAATTCCGATCTAATAGGGTGAAAGAGAGTTCCTAGAAAGTAAGAATTTTAAAAATAAATGAAAAGGGCATTTAACAAAGAAATGTTAATTTTTATTCTTTTTAAAGAGGCAATAACATGGAGGTTTCATAGAGATTTAGAAAGCAATAAAATAATTTGTGGCCCAATTTAATCTCAATTAAAACAGTATGAAAACACATTGGCTGCTTCCACATTGTTTTCATTTCTCTGATTATTTGGATTTTTCCCACAAAAGTTCTAATAGGTGTAATCATACTACCTCTTGAAAGTGAGGAGAAATAGCAGACAAAGGTGGGTTTTGCCTGAAAGTGGGTGGCAAATTTAAAAGGGGAATAAGTTCTGACCCTTTGTAACTCTCACAGAGCAAAAATGTTTGGCAGTGATGATAGCCCACCATAACTCCATTCTCTTGCGTGAAACAGTCCCTCTTGTGCAATAGACAGGGTGCTCTCCATTCTTGAGTAGTAAAACGAAAGTGCAAGCTGGCACAATTTTTAGATGAAGATTTATTACAGAAACTTTCCAAGCATTTTATGTTCTATTTGTTGCAAAATGCATGAATTTTATTTTCAAAAAAAAATCTTGCTTGGCTCCCATTAAAAAAGAATAAATAATTTTACAAAGGGTTTCCAGAAACAGGGTCAAAGATATACTGAGATATACTGAGAGGAAGGGGAAGGGAATTCTGGAATAGCACAAAAGGGAACAAAATGAGAAACTTTCTAGAAATTTGAAGGTCTCAGGCAAAGAATAGCTCAATAGTTAAACAAGAAATTCATTTCCTATAAAATAAAATGGAAATAGTCTATAAGGGAGAACAATTTTGACTCAGGAAAAAGGCTCAATTAGAGAATAATACCTCCAGAGCTTAGTTTTAGTAATTTCGAGTATAAAACAATAAGCTACAATGAAAAAATGTATTAAAAAATGGTATTAAATTTTTACAATGTATTATTTATTACAGTATACTAAATATCTAAAAATGTACAGCTAATTAGAGAAGGTGAAGGCATATTGAAAGGATTCTTAATTTCATGAACCACTTGGTTTTGAAAAGAATTGGATTCCTCCATGCTTGTGAGTAAAATCTGGACATTTCAAAGTTTAAAAAAACTCATTTCAAAATGAGGGAGTTGAAGTCTGACAGACTGAGTTTTAATTCTAGCTCTGCCATTTACTATGCTCCTTCTTCAATATCTTTATCTGTATTAATACAGACGGAAAATTTGTTGTGATGTACATAAAGCACCTAAAATATATTGTTAAATATGGTGGATTGGACATACTTGTTCATTTCTTCTTCCCCAAAGTTCTCAACTAAAAATAAATGAATATTTAAAAATATAAATCCATAA